>NC_091333.1:8913967-8916467 GCF_038502225.1 Cherax quadricarinatus | reverse complement strand
GAAAGGGGAAAGGATAAAGGGAAGAGAGAAGAGATAGAAGCGAAGGGACGACAAAGTCGAATGTAAACTAGGAAATGAAAGTGTTGATCTCCGAGTGATTCACATGTGGGAAGTTCGTCACTTGCAAATGCAGCAACCATACGGAAATGCACATCCCTCTGTCTCCCTACCACTTCCTTCCTCTTCCGTATCATTCCTCCCTCCGTCCCTCTTCCCTTACGCAGGATCATAAGACTGGAGCACTGCAAAGTGTACTATCCCATGCCAGGCAAGTCCTCCTCGAACCCGACTTTTAAGATCATATCACAGCAACTTACCACACCTACTTCACCTCGCTGTGAGTCACCTCCACTATGTGATACTGTGACTGTTCACCAAACTCTCCATCAGAATGTCTGCTATTACAGTATTTGCTGTATCTGACCATGTTAGGCGTCTTTAAATGAAACAACCAGGAAACAGGATGTTTGTTACCGAGATTTAAAGGTTTTCTAAGTAGTGTAAACTCCAGTGTTCGGTGTTCAATGACTGATAGTTAAAGTGATGGGAAATTGCATCTGATTATATAATATGTCGTATCGAATAAGTAAAACTTGTTATTTTGGCTTAAATAGTAACGCTCTTCTTGTCAAATGAGTAGCGAAAATTTGTGTTTGCAATAATTTCGCAAAAATCATTCTGAACCTAACGAAAAAATATATTTTTCATTGTTTATTTATTATTAAATTATTGTAAACTTATCTAAAACATATTTAGTTGGATTAGGCTAAATTAAATTGCACTTGTTGTTATAATAAAGTTAGGTTAGTTTTCTAAGGTTCTTTTAGTACAAAATTATTAATTTTTACATTAACATAAATGAAAAAAATATATATTTAAACGTACAAGAGAAAATTTTATTAAGGACTTAATTTTAAACGAATTCTTGCTAATTAACCAGTTTTACCTATTCGGCACGACAAAGAACATTAAATTTCAATTTTCACTACCACAACTTCGACTATCATTGTGGTTTTTAAGTAACTCGTTGTATATAAACAACAGAGACCAGCCCTTTCCTTCCCCTTGTACTTTGTTTTTTTTTTTTCTGTCGCATCTACAGACTGTAACCAGAACTCTACATTTCGTTGTCAAAATAGTTACCATGTGTGTCTGGGAAAGTTGCAAATATTGCATTTAAGCTCTGAGGATTCAATATCTATTGTTACTTACTGTTTTTAAATAAGAACGATGTTATTTTTATTAATATCTAAGGCTCTGACGTGCCAGCCGCTGACACACCAGCTTACGGTACTGTATACCAAAACAGTGCTAATGAATATCTAACGATCTGCATGGTTGTCACTGCCATATTCTGTTTCACACTGCAGTCTAGCCTAGTTCAGGCTCCCAGATTTCAGCATCTGATGTGCGAAACGTGATAGAGTATGACCGGGAAGAAACGAAGCTAGCTGGTTCTCAACATGGCTCTCACAGCACAGGGTAGCAGCACACTACAAGTGTTCTCACAACGTAACTATCGTTACAATGAAGGGTAACCAACCGCATATTCCGGACGTACCTAATTATTTTTTGTTTTAATAAATCAGTACCTCAGTAACAATACCACAACAGCTGCAGCACTAATAACGTCATCGTTCTCACCTGGGCCCTGGGAAAACCCATTTGGGTGACAGGTAAACAAAGCCCCACAAGCCACAGTTAACACCTTTCAGACAATTACTGAAACAAAGCATCCTGAGTCACTTAAAGATTCGCAGACATTTCCTCTTGAAATATACATTACTTAATACAAGTAAAGCAGAACTATAATATACACATGTTATAATGTTAGGTTAGTTTTCTAAGGTTCTTTTGGTAACAAATTATTAATTTTTACAATAAATGAAAAAATATATCTTTAAAAATATAAGAGAAATTTTTAGAAGATTTAATTTTAAACGAGTTCTAACCGACAAATTTTACCTATTCGGCACGACATACATATATTTTCTTCTTTTACCTTTTAGGATGGTCTTACAGGAGTGATAGCAGATCATCCTGCAAGGTAACAAGGATGATTTATTAAGATTCACATGATACTAGCAGCACGCGCCAGTGAGCCACAGTGATAGGCTGGACGACAAGAACCTTCAACACCTGACATATCAAGCTAGTGGAGACATTTTTTAAGAAACACTTGTACTCTGTGGGAGAGAATATTGCTGTATATTAACAGCCCCTTTTAAGGTAGGCGAGATTAAAGATATGTAGAATGACTGATATAATATATATAAAATATATATATATATATATATATATATATATATATATATATATATATATATATATATATATATATATATATAGAGATATATATAATTACATTTTTTTAACCCTTGCTGTCTGCACATAACACCTTATATACAGGAAATGCCTTCACTTAAAAACATAATTTATGCATGAAAGAAAACCTGGAGGGGCTGGTTGCAAATCTTGGCACTGAAATTTGTTCTGTCAA
>NC_091333.1:8893967-8906467 GCF_038502225.1 Cherax quadricarinatus | reverse complement strand
AAAGCTTTACTGAAGAAAGTTAATAAATTAGTTAGACAAGACCGGCGTCTTGTGAATCCATGCTGAGTATCATTAATCAAGCTATGCTTATCGAGATGGCTTCTTATAATCTGAGCTATAATTGACTAGTAATTTGCCTACAATTGAGGTCAGGCTTATTGGGCGGTAATTTGACGGTAACGACTTGTCCCCTGTTTTAAAAATAGGAATTACATTAGCCATCTTCCACATATCAGACACTACACCTATTTGAAGAGATAATTTAAAAATATTAGTTAATGGTTCACAGAGTTCCATTTTGCATTCCTTAAGAACCCTTGAAAAAACCTCATCAGGACCCGGCGACTTATTTTGCTTCAGTCGGTCTATCTGCTTCACAACCATTTCACTAGTGACTGTGATGTTACATAATTTATCTTCCTCTACCCCACTATAAAAATTAATTACTAGAATATTGTTAGTGTCTTCCTGTGTAAAAACAGAGAAAATAATTATTAAAAATCGAGCACATTTCATTCTCTTTGTCAGTAAGGTGCCCATAGTTATTTTTAAGGGGACCTATCTTATCTCTAACTTTTGTTCTATAGACCTGGAAAAAACTTTTTGGGTTAGTTTTAGAATCCCTAGCAACTTTAATTTCATAGTCCCTTTTAGATTTTCTTATCCCCTTTTTAATGTCCCTCTTAATGTCAATATACTGATTCATAAGATGACCCTCACCTCTTTTGATACGCCTATAAATTTCTTTCTTATGCCCTAGTAGATATTTGAGCCTATTATTCATCCATTTTGGGTCATTTCTATTTGATCTAATTTCTTTATATGGGATAAACGTTCTTTGAGCAGCATGTATAGTGTTCAGGAAACTGTCATATTGATAGCTCACTTCGTTACCCCAGTCAACAGATAAGTGATCTCTAAGCCCATCGTAATCTGCTAAGCGAAAATCTGGGACTGTTACCAAGTTATCGCTACTATCGTACTTCCATTCAATGCTAAATGTAATTGATTTGTGGTCGCTAGCACCCAGTTCCTCTGAAATTTCTGAATTATTAACAAGGGATTCATTGTTTGCCATAACTAAGTCAAGCAGGTTATTTCCCCTTGTAGGTTCTGTCACAAACTGCTTCAAAAAACAATCCTGAACTACTTCTAAGAAGTCGTATGATTCTAAATTCCCAGTCAAGAAATTCCAATCAATATGACTAAAGTTAAAGTCTCCTAGAATTACTACATTATCGTACCTTGTGGCCTTAATTTCCTCCCATAGTAGTCTCCCTTGGTCCCTAAGTTTGGGGGACGGTATATCACTCCTAAAATCAGTTTTTCATGCCCCTCTGAAAATTCTATCCAAACTCTGTATGTGTTACTTCAGACTTGATACCCATTTTTATGCAACAGTTCAAGCGATCTCGGACATACAATGCCACCCCACCCCCCTTCCCGATACTTCTATCTAATTGGAACAATTTAAAACCCTGAATATGACATTCCGCAGGCATATCCCGACTTTTTGAATTAAACCACGTCTCAGTTAAGGCAAATACATCAATGTTACCTGCACTAGCAACTAATCTCAACTCGTCCATCTTATTCCTAGCACTACGGCAATTAGCATAATAAACATTGAAAGACTCTCCTTTCTCTTTACCCTTCCTGCTCATTTCTGTTTTTCTACTAAACCTATTACTGTCCTTATCACCCAAAGTCCCTGGCTTTTCATGTCTACCTCGTTCTGCTTATTACTAGTTCCCCTAGAACTCGTAATATTACTACACTGGGACTTCACTGTTTTCCTGCCAAAACCCATACCACTAACTATTCCTAGTTTAAAGTTATAACTGCTCCCTCCACTGCAGTTGCCAGTGCTACCACCCCAGACCTAGATAAGTGAACCCCATCCCTGGCATACATGTCATTTCTGCCATAGAAGAGGTCCCAGTTGTCAATGAATGTTACCGCATTTTCCTTACAGTATTTGTCCAGCCAGCAATTGACACCAATTGCCCTGGACAATCATTCATTTCCAACTCCTCTCCTTGGCAAAATACCACATATGACAGGGTTCCCACCCTTACTCCTAATTATTTCTATTGCTGACCTATACCTGCTAATCAGGTCTTCACTCCTACGTCTGCCAACATCGTTGCCTCCAGCACTGAGACATAATAGGATTGCTCCCATTACCTCTCATGATGTCATCCAGACGGCTAACAATATCCTCCATCCCAGCCCCAGGAAAGCAAACTGTCTCCTACTCCTGTCCTTCAAGCAGAACACCCTATCCATATACCTAACTTGGCTATCCTCAACAACAATATTCTTACCTTCCTTGGTGTCATTCGTCGTGATGTTCCCAGTAGTCGACTCACATTCGTCGAGTAGCACTGAGAATGTATTAGATGTTTCCACAACAGTTTCCACGGCAGTCTCTCTCTTCTTCATCGTTTCTACCTTTCCATTCGTCTTCTTGATCGTCAACTTCGTTCCCTGCTGTCCAGCCACTGACCAGTTTCCCTTCTTGACCTGAGGACTCAAAACAGGAGAACTACTACGAATTTTCTTGTTTTCCTCGGTCAGTCGCCGAATCTCCATCTTCGCCATCCTCAATTCTTCCTTAAGCTGTTGGTAAAGTTGCTCGACGGAGGGCATCTTGCTTCATTTCGTAGAGAGCGCGCAAACAGGTCTTCACAGAGCTAAGTACACGTCACCACTGCGCAAAAGCCAACTCAATCAGGAGCTACTGCGCAGCACGTCCACACGGCCCAATAGCGATGCGAACACTCAACAAACAAGAGCTTTTAAAACCGCTTAGGATATCGATTTCCTCAACACATCGCATTTTTAACACCAAGAACTGGATCTACCGTCCCTTGTCTTGGATCAAATCTAATTACCTTCCATTCATCAGGCGATGTATGGCTTGTAGCATTTCCCTTATCAGTAACAGCTAAACGTATTTAGGTCGATGCACGATCCCCAGAAAGGTATCCCCGTATTGCATAATACCAGTACCCTATACATCAGTGATCCCAGAAAGGTATCCCCGTATTGCATAACCCCAGTTCCCTGTATATCAGTGATCCCAGAAAGGTATCCCCGTATTGCATAACCCCAGTTCCCTGTACATCAGTGATCCCAGAAAGGTATCCCCGTATTGCATAACCCCAGTTCCCAGTACCTCAACGCACACGAAAGGCATAATGAAGAGTGCGGCACAGAAACAGGAACTAGGGGATCCCAGATCGAAGTTAAAATATGCATTTTAAAAAGCCACAAGGATGACCGGAAATATGTCTTCGCCCTCAAAATAGTCAGAAATTGGCATAATCTGGGCCCACTAAGATGATCACTGTCAAGGGACGCGGTCAGGAGCCAAAACTCGAACCAAGCAACCACAACTAGGAAAGCACAGGGCAAGATCAACGGGGGAGGGAGGAGATGGTGAACACAAGCAGGGAAGGGGGTGAACCCCCCCCCAGCAGGCTGCATCGCCCTGCCGCATGCATTCAAAACTTTACCCATCACCTGCACTCCGCAAAATGGTTTAAGTTCGGCGGAGGAAGTCAAACTTTCTAGACGAAATAAAATCTTTTTTGTATTCCCCTTCAAGGAACACTTAAGAAGTGTTGAAAGCGTTATTACTATAAATACTGTATAGTTACCTAAAAAAAATACATCTGTTCGATGTATGAAGTATATTAGTGTACATAACACATGTGTAACAGTTATCTTTATTCCGAAACACTTCGCCTACACAGTAGACTTCAGTCTAATACAGGTGTGCGAAACGTTTCAGAATAAAAATATTGTTGCACATGTGTCTTATCAACCTGTCGGTACTGAATATCATTATCATATTTACATTAGTGTATATATTTAAATATTAATGGTAACTCGAAAGTCAGTGGCTCGGCGCGGTATCCATAATTTCATCTAAACACTCGAAGGTATGGCAGGTTAGGTACGATTCGTCAGGAAACAGGATCAGCGAGTTTGGCATAGCTCCTGCAAAGCGAAACGTTGCTACAATGAAATGTCGCATTAGTTGCACGTGTGTCCTTTTACCTAACATACTGTCGGTAATTCTATAAACATTACAGGACAAGTGATGGCAGGTTAAGCAAGATTCATCAGGAAACAGGACAAGTATGACAGAAACAAGTTCCAGGTACCAGTGATTATATAGTTACAGAAGGAAGTGCACTTCATACATCTCAGACTGAAGTAGCAAGTCATACATACCACGTATTTTGCACCTAAACTAAAACCTAGGGCTTTAATTAATTTAGGAAGCAGCTTTCACAATGCGGCTGTCTTATTTGTCAATACCTCTCACGCATTTTTTTTAGCAGCACACTTGAAAGGTGTTAGAACATGTTGTATCCAACTCCGAAGGGAAGGGTTCAGACCCCGTATCAAGTCAGTGCTGGAGCTAGCAGTGCTAGAGTCCTGCCAGTTTTCAGAGGTGTTTAGAATGTTATTACAAGTCATTCCCATGTGGTAGGGAGCAAAGAACAGCCACCACCACCTCCACCTGACGAGGCCGGGGTATTTTGAGTGACCAGGTAATCAGCCATGCAAAACAGCAGAGTTGCTCAGTGTATGACTCACGAAATCGTAATGACACGATTGCAAACAAACCATACCCCGGCCGGGATTGAACCCGCGGTCAGAGAGTCTAGTGGCTAACGCGACGGGCTGGAGTTTTGAGACTCTCTGACCGCGGGTTCAATCCCGGCCGGGGTATGGTTTGGTTTACTCAGTGTATGTACAGTATTGCCTATGTCAGGACAGTAATATTCCCACTTGGGATCATATCTAATTAAATCCCAGCCCGCAGGAGCTGTATAATCGTTAAGTGCTTAGTGCATCACAATAATAAATATAATAATAATAATAATAATAATAATAATAATAATTATTATTATTGGAATCAGACGCTATAAGCCCAGAGGCTGAACACACGTGCCACACACCTCATAAAATGCCCGCCATCAGTAAAAACACATGTCAACAACAATGCCATCACCAGCAATACTACCACAAAAAATGCGTCCGTTGCAGAAATTTTCGGCAGAGGTAGCAATAGCTGCAGCAGCAGCAGCATCTTTCCTCCCCCCTCCGGCGTTGAGTGAAGCAGCGCAGATGGAAACCAAAGAGCACAGCTTGGTATGGGTGGCAACAGCGGTAAGAAGCAAGCTCTCTCTCACCCATTCTTACTAATTTAATAATGACGCTACTTTAACAGATCTGTTGCCGCTCCTGCTCCTGATGCTGCAGTTCCTCCTATTACTGCTGCTGCTGATAGAGCCGCCACTGTTGCTGTTAATCCTGCTGCTGCTGCCGGTGCATTGGTACAGCCATTAAATCTTTGTACTGGTTGTTCACTCCCGTGATCTGAGACTCGCAACCTTCAAACTCGCTTCTTGCAGTGTCTTAGCCACTGTACAAAGGAGTACGCTGGCACTGACGACAACATTGGCACTCAACACTAGTAGTGTTGGCACCTCCACAAGTGCAGTCCTGGCAACCCGCACACAAGGTAAGCGTTAAAGGAACCAGCAAGCCCGTACCGCTGAAAGATGACAAAAAGCAATGAATGTACACACAAGCACGACGATCATTAATGACTGATCTTACAATAGCCACGTTCTACTGCTGCAGTCACAACAACCATCAGCACTACCACTCAACCTCTACAATTAACAGTCTCTCGTATCCACCACAACTACCACCTTCGCGCACAACAACCACCATCCTTATCCCCCACCACTACCAGATCCAAAATCAGTAGCTCCATCACCACCACTACAACTTCCTACATGCCTCCACTATTCCTTATCGTACTTAACGACACAAAACTGCATAATCACTAACACGCGCGATCTTCAATATTCGTGTGACTAAGCTGCGGTAGCTAAGATTGGTATCAGTAATAGCTGAAGAAGTAGCACTGATATATAAAACGGAATGCTGAGGAAGCGCCATTTTTATTGAAAAAAAGGGGGGGGGGAGATGCATCTATTGTTGATAAACATTTTTGTCATATTCCATCTTGCGAAATATCCAAGTTTTTCATTTCATAAAAATATCAGATTTCACTTAATTTTTCCTTAAAGAATGAACACAGGATGGATTTCAGTGTTGAAATCTTTCAGCTTGAGCTAGGAGACTTTTGCTAGGCATGAGGATATAGTCAGTTAAGGTTGTTGTGGTGGCTGGGAAGGGCTAGAAAGTAGCAGCAGCGGCAGCTGAGGTGGGAGTGAGTTTACGAAGGATCTGAGTGGCAGTAGCTGCGGGAGGGAGAGAGGGACAGAGCGAGGGAGGGAGGTAAGCAGGCCACACTGCAAGCTTTAAATAACCGCTTGAAGCCCCCAGCCAACTCCTGGTTTTCACCGATCTCCTCCCGGAGATCACCTAGTTTCTCTATCTCCTCCACCAGGAGATCACCGCACTTGATACCACCATCACTTAGTTTCTCTCTAATCTCCTCCATCCAAAGATCACATATGATGCTACTACCACCAGCCAAGCCAGCTTCACACCATGCCCACCGACTTTCAACATCATAACTGTCTCAGCTCTCAGGGCTACTCAACCCACAATGAAACATACTTGACGATATCCTCACCGAAGTCTCTCAGCTCAGACTAACAGATTTCATCACGTTATGTGTAGAATTATTCAGCGTGATGAACAAGGACAAGGAAACAGACAGCTTTTACTCCCGCAATGCAGTTATCATACAGAATAGAGCAGCCGCACGATACGGCTGTATCCAAACTCATTCAATAATAAATCATACAACAGTGTGCAAGTAGTCTTGACTTAATACTAGCACCTAGAGAAGGACGGGCGTTTTCTTACTGACATCTCACCTAGGATGTAACTTCCATTAGAAACTGAACATCTATTATTTATGCGAAGAGGCGAGGCCAGGAGCTATGAATCGACCCCTGCAGCCACACACTGGTAAGCGCGCGCGCGCAGACGCGGACGGACAGAGACAGACACACACTATACACACTCTATACACACACTCGCTCGACACACACACACACACACACACACACACACACACTCGACACACACACACACACACACACACACTCGACACGCGCACACACTCGACACACACTCGACACACGCACGCACACTCGACACACACACACACACACTCGACACACACACACACACTCGACACACACACACACGCACACTCGACACACACACAAACACACACTCGACACACACACACACACACACACACGCACACTCGACACACACACACACGCACACTCGACACACACACACACACACGCACACTCGACACACACACACACACACACGCACACTCGACACACACACACGCACACTCGACACACACACACGCACACTCGACACACACGCACACTCGACACACACACACACGCACACTCGACACACACACACACGCACACTCGACACACACACACACGCACACTCGACACACACACACACACACACACACACACTCGACACACACACACACACACACACACACGCACACTCGACACACACACGCACACTCGACACACACACATGCACACTCGACACACACACACACACACGCACACTCGACACACACACACACACACACACACACACACGCACACTCGACACACACACACACACACACACACACACACACGCACACTCGACACACTCGACACACACACGCACACTCGACACACACACACACACACGCACACTCGACACACACACACACACACACACACACACACACGCACACTCGACACACACACTCGACACACACACGCACACTCGACACACACGCACACTCGACACACACGCACACTCGACACACACACGCACACTCGACACACACACGCACACTCGACACACACACGCACACTCGACACACACACGCACACTCGACACACACACGCACACTCGACACACACACGCACACTCGACACACACACGCACACTCGACACACGCACACAAGAGGTTAATGCAAAAGCTAGAGGATCAGGCAAACAAAACAGGAAAGGCACTGCAATGGATCAGGGAGGCAACAACGAGTCATGGTACGTGACGAGGTGTCAGAGTGGGCGCCTGTAACAAGCGGGGTTCCACAGGGGTCAGTCCTAGGACCTGTGCTGTTTTTGGTATATGTGAATGACATAACGGAAAGGATAGACTCAGAAGTATCCTTGTTTGCAGATGATGTGAAGTTAATGAGGAGAATCAAATCGGTCGAGGATCAGGCAGGACTACAAAGAGACCTGGACAGGCTACAAGCCTGGTTCAGCAACTGGCTCCTTGAATTTAGCCCTGCCAAATGCAAAGTCATGAAGATTGGGGAAGGGCAAAGAAGACCGCAGACACAGTAGGTGGCCAAAGACTGCAAACCTCACTCAAGGAAAAAGATCTTGGGGTAAGTATAATACCGAGCACATCATATAAGGCGCACATCAATCAGATAACTGCTGCAGCGTACGGGCGTCGGGCAAACCTAAGGATAGCATTCAGATACCTCAGTAAGGAATCGTTCAAGACTCTGTACGCCGTGTACGTCAGGCTCATACTGGAGTATGCAGCACCAATTTGGAATCGACACCTGGTCAAGCACGTCAAGAAATTAGAGAACGTGCAAAGGTTTGCGGCAAGACTAGTCCCATAGCTAAGGGGATTGTCTTACGAAGAAAAGTTAAGGGAAATCGGCCTGATGACACTGGAGGACAGGAGGGTCAGGGGAGACATGATAACGACATATAAAATACTGCGTGGAATAGACAAGGTGGACAAAGACAGGATGTTCCAGAGATGAGACACAGAAACAAGGGGTCACAATTGAAAGTTGAAGACTCAGATGAATCAAAGGGATGTTAGGAAGTATTTCTTCAGAGTTGTCAGGCATTGGAATAGCCTAGAAAGTGACGTAGTGGAGGCGGGAACCATATATAGTTTTAAGGCGAGGTATGATAAAGCTCATGGGGCAGGGAGAGAGTGGACCTAGTAGCAATCAGCGAAGAGGCGGCCCCAGGAGCTATGACTCGACCCCTGCAACCACAAATAGGTGTAAGCACGCACGCACGCGCGCACGCACGCGCACACACACACACACACACACACACACACACACACACACACACACACTGGGCACTGCAATGGATAAGGGAATACCTGACAGGGAGGCAGCAACGAGTCATGGTACGTGAAGAGGTATCACAGTGGGCGCCTGTTACGAGCGGGGTCCCACAGGGGTCAGTTCTAGGACCAGTGCTATTTTTGATATATGTGAACGACATGATGGAAGGAATAGACTCTGAAGTGTCCCTGTTCGCAGATGACGTGAAGTTGATGAGAAGAATTAAATTGGACGAGGATGAGGCAGGACTGCAAAGAGACCTGGACAGGCTGGACATGTGGTCCAGCAACTGGCTTCTCGAATTCAATCCAGCCAAATGCAAAGTCATGAAGATTGGGGAGGGGCAAAGAAGACCGCAGACAGAGTATAGGCTAGGTGGACAAAGACTACAGACCTCACTCAGGGAGAAAGACCTTGGGGTGACCATAACACCGAGCACATCACCGGAGGCACACATCAACCAAATAACCGCTGCAGCATACGGGCGCCAGGCAAACCTGAGAATAGCGTTCCGATACCTTAATAAGGAATCGTTCAAGACACTGTACACTGTGTATGTTAGGCCCATACTGGAGTATGCAGCACCAGTCTGGAACCCACACCTGGTCAAGCACGTCAAGAAGTTAGAGAAAGTACAAAGGTTTGCAACAAGGCTAGTCCCAGAGCTCAAGGGAATGTCGTACGAGGAAAGGTTAAGGGAAATCGGACTGACGACATTGGAGGACAGAAGGGTCAGGGGAGACATGATAACGACATACAAGATACTGCGGGGAATAGACAAGGTGGACAGAGGTAGGATGTTCCAGAGAGGGGACACAGGGATAAGGGGTCACAACTGGAAGCTGAAGACTCAGACGAGTCACAGGGACGTTAGGAAGTATTTCTTCAGTCATAGAGTTGTCAGCAAGTGGAATAGCCTAGCAAGTGAAGTAGTGGAGGCAGGAACCATACATAGTTTTAAGAAGAGGTATGATAAAGCTCAGGAAGCAGAGAGAGAGAGGATCCAGTAGCGATCAGTGAAGAGGCGGGGCCAGGAGCTGAGTCTCGACCCCTGCAACCACAATTAGGCGAGTACAATTAGGTGAGTACGTACACACACACACAGACAGACACACAGACACACATACAGACACACATACAGACACACACACACACATACAGACAGACACACACACAGACACACACACACACAGACACACACACACACAGACACAGACACACACACACAGACACACACACACAGACAGACACACACACAGACAGACACACACACAGACAGACACACACACAGACAGACACACACAGACACACACACACAGACACACACATACATACCGACACACACACAGACACACACAGACACACACACAGACACACACACAGACACACACACAGACACAGGCCTAGTGTCTAATCGACATGTGCCTAGGACAAAATGGTAACTAACACAAACTATTTTGAAAGAACCTTCCAGTTATAAATCGCTCGCACATTTTCCATACGCAGAAAAACATTCGTATCTTGTTCAAAATTCCTGTTTTTAATACTTACTATAACAGATAAAATGTTCACTCAAACGTTCACAAGCGGTCTGGACAGACCAACACTCGGGTGATCGCAACAGAGGTCTGGGTCGACACTTGCTCGACTGCGAGAATCATACCTACACTTAAAACTTTGTAACCGTGGACACAAAAGAAGACATTTAACGGGGCTGACGGCCATGCATTACGATAACTGTACAGGATTGTTGTTCATGACACGTTAAATTCACATGGGTCCTCCTCTATGTTCTAGGAACGAGGATGGGAGTGACTTGGATTAGAGTTAAGATTACAAGCTTTAACAACCAAACCACCAACACGCACCATACTTCATCCACACGCACACTACATCCACTCGCATCCACACGTACACGAAAAATAAAAATATCAATAACAATACCAATAATAACAGCATTACTAAATGTACTCGTGAAGAATAAAAGCCACAACACCGTGGCTGCAACAATTCACAAATGGCCCAGGTTATATGAGAATTGTTTTCGCAACTGTCAACAAAATCAATGACGTCCCAACTTTAATACCCACACAAGCAATACAGACAGCATGACCTCAAATCCATTAGTAAAATACTCAGTATTAGTAGTAATTTCGACAGTGTATGCCAACTCATAATTAACAGAGCCAACGTACTTCCTGATTGTTTGGACAAAAATAAAAGTCGTACTTTCAGCCTAAGTACGTTTCTTTTGTAATGCGTTGTTTGGTGTTCAATTTGCGACAGCTAATACCCAAAATGCTTTATGGTGCGTTAACAATAATCTAACCCTTGGCCAGTGGGCCACATTATAGCCAGAGGTTTTTTTTTTTGTGGCCCACGAACAAAAAGAAAGTCACAACAGCGAGGGTGGAACAATTCACAATATTCCGCAGTTAGGACATTTACGACGACCTTTCGGTCCCTCCTGGACTACCGTCAAGGTACAACCAAGGCGAGAGTCGTCCAGGACGGACCGAAACGTCGTCACGAGACACGAGTTTCCCCCTAAAGAAAAATAAGTAAGTTCAGTAAACGAGATAATTTTGGGATACGATACGCATACTTTAAAATTGCCTCATAAAAGGAACAAGGAGCACTGCAATAAGCCTACTGGCCGAAAATTATACTATTCATGGAGGGGGAACGTTAAACACTTAGAGATTTCACAAAACGTCTTGGGAGAGAAGGGGGAGGAGGATGGGTAAAATGGAAGGCATTCAAGGCTGGATCTATCGAATTGGACCACATGTCTCCAATTCCTCAGAGCAAGAGCCCCTCACCACCAAAGAATCTCCTGAACCAAAGGACAAGATATTTGTAAAATTAATTACTACAAGAAACAAGACTATTTAGTCCCCCCCCTCACCTTTCCCAATACATGATCTTGTAAACATGACTCACGAAATCGTAATGACACGATTGCAAACAAACCATACTACGGGTGGGGATAGAACCCGCGATCAGTGTGTCTCAAAACTCCAGACCGTCGCGTTAGCCACTGGACCAGCTAGCCACTTGCATTTGTGGTCACAGTGGTGCCTATGCTAACCTTCCTATGGTGTAGAAATATACCTAGTTGGACGAATCTCATTGTAGCTAGCTGGTCCAGTGGCTAACGCGACGGTCTGGAGTTTTGAGACACACTGATCGCGGGTTCTATCCCAGCCCGTGGTATGTTTTTTTTATGATCTTGTATAATGTATAAATCCTGGAGTCTACCTGGAGGCCATTCCGGGGATCAACGCCCCCGCGGCCCGGTCCACGACCAGGCCTCCTAGTGGTATACAATATCGACAAGAC
>NC_091333.1:8747807-8893867 GCF_038502225.1 Cherax quadricarinatus | reverse complement strand
ACCATCAGCGAAGAAACAGATTTCTGTTGGACAGCTGAATTTGAATCTGGAGAAGCTACGAAGACTCTGTTGCACGATTCTGTTAGAGGCCGCCCGGAAATGTGGGAAACATAGCGATCTTGTTCGATACACAGACAAACTCTGCTCAGCTCTCCAACAACTTATGTACATCTCTACCGAGGAATTTGCTAAGCTTGCAAGACAGGAGAGAAAGAAGGCTCAGTGTATGGAAGACGAAGGAACACAGACGTGGTATATGATCCCTTTGTTAAGCTTCGAAGGAGACGACTTCCCTCTGGCGGACCTTCTGAGGTGCTGCTTCAAGGTCAGCGACCTTCCCCCGGTGATCTTAGCGAGTGGCGAGGCCGGGATCGGCAAGACATCACTCTGCCAGTAAGTCTGAATATGATTTTCTGATAAAATGAAGAGCTTAAAGTAGCTCATTAAGCAGCTAGACAAACACACTACCGTCTTAAAAGACTACAATAAAAACTACATTACTAATCACTATATTATATTCATTGAGAGCTCTAAACCCGTAGGACTTACAAAGCGCTTGGCAGAATAGGAGGCAGTCAAGCTCAAGCCAAGGAAATTGAGGTCAGGTCCAATTCCTTGGATCAGGAACCCCAAACAGGCATCATGGTACCTCCCACGAGTAGTATTTGTAGAATCTGTCACTTTTATTAGCTGTCCCTAACACTAAGTGAAATTACTAATATTTTAAAGGTAATTTAAACACGTACAAGTGATTGTTAAGTAGGTGTAAACATTCTTGTCAATTATGCTGATATTTAATTCATTTTCGTAATTTTCGACTTTTTTTATTTTCAAAGAATTTTAAAGAATTCCCAGAGCTCCATTTCATTTGACCGAATTTCGTTTGGGAGTAATCCAAGAACACACACATCTTTTATATAATTCAACTACAGTGAATTGGCTATATTTGTTGAATTCAGTTAGCGCAATGGGTCTAATATTTCTAGAAATATTTCATAGCACCTATATATCATAGGGAATTTCATTCGTGTGGATTTTTTGTGTGATCCTTGTGCCGACAGCTCAATTTCCAGACCTACTGAAATTCTCCAATAATGTAGCTTGTGAATCTTTAGCGATACTCTCCACAGTATTGGGCCAGTATTGGGCCCCTACTTAAACAAGATGGGTCCTACACAGATGACAGCAAGGAAATGAGTGAGCTACTCAAGTCCCAATATGACTCAGTTTTTAGCAAGCCGCTAACCAGACTGAGAGTCGAAGATCAAAATGAATTTTTTATGAGAGCCACAAAATTTGGTTAACACAAGCCTATCCGATGTTATCCTGACGACAAATGACTTCGAACAGGCGATAAATGACATGCCCATGCACTCTGCCCCAGGGCCAGACTCATGGAACTCCGTGTTCATCAAGATAGAGGCTATCACGAGCCTTTTCCATCCTATGGAGAGGAAGCATGGACACGGGGGTCGTCCCACAGTTACTAAAAAGAACAGACATAGCCCCACTCCACAAAGGGGGCAGTAAAGCAACAGCAAAGAACTACAGACCGATAGCACTAACATCCCATATCATAAAAATCTTTGAAAGGCTCCTAAGAAGCAAGATCACCACCCATCTAGAAACCCATCAGTTACACAACCCAGGGCAACATGGGTTTAGAACAGGTCGCTCCTGTCTGTCTCAACTATTGGATCACTACGACAAGGTCCTAAATGCACTAGAAGATAAAAAGAATGCAGATGTAATATATACAGACTTTGCAAAAGCCTTCGACAAGTGTGACCATGGAGTAATAGCGCACAAAATGCGTGCTAAAGGAATAACAGGAAAAGTCGGTCGATGGATCTATAATTTCCTCACTAACAGAACACAGAGAGAAGTCGTCAACAGAGTAAAGTCCGAGGCAGCTACGGTGAAAAGCTCTGTTCCACAAGGCACAGTACTCGCTCCCATCTTGTTCCTCATCCTCATATCCGACATAGACAAGGATGTCAGCCACAGCACCGTGTCTTCCTTTGCAGATGACACCCGAATCTGCATGACAGTGTCTTCCATTGCAGACACTGCAAGGCTCCAGGCGGACATCAACCGAATCTTTCAGTGGGCTGCAGAAAACAATATGAAGTTCAACGATGAGAAATTTCAATTACTCAGATATGGTAAACACGAGGAAATTAAATCTTCATCAGAGTACAAAACAAATTCTGGCCACAAAATAGAGCGAAACACCAACGTCAAAGACCTGGGAGTGATCATGTCGGAGGATCTCACCTTCAAGGACCATAACATTGTATCAATCGCATCTGCTAGAAAAATGACAGGATGGATAATGAGAACCTTCAAAACTAGGGAGGCCAAGCCCATGATGACACTCTTCAGGTCACTTGTTCTATCTAGGCTGGAATATTGCTGCACACTAACAGCACCTTTCAAGGCAGGTGAAATTGCTGACCTAGAAAATGTACAGAGAACCTTCACGGCGCGCATAACGGAGATAAAACACCTCAATTACTGGGAGTGCTTGAGGTTCCTAAAACTGTATTCCCTGGAACGCAGGCGGGAGAGATACATAATTATATATACCTGGAAAATCCTAGAGGGACTAGTACCGAACTTGCACACGAAAATCACTCACTACGAAAGCAAAAGACTTGGCAGACGATGCAACATCCCCCAAATGAAAAGCAGGGGTGTCACTAGCACGTTAAGAGACCATACAATAAGTGTCAGGGGCCCAAGACTGTTCAACTGCCTCCCAGCATACATAAGGGGGATTACCAACAGACCCCTGGCAGTCTTCAAGCTGGCACAGGACAAGCAGCTAAAGTCGGTTCCTGACCAGCCGGGCTGTGGCTCGTACGTTGGTTTGCGTGCAGCCAGCAGCAACAGCCTGGTTGATCAGGCTCTGATCCACCAGGAGGCCTGGTCACAGACCGGGCCGCGGGGGCGTTGACCCCCGGAACTCTCTCCAGGTAAACAGCTAACGTGACTAGAATTATTTACTATAATACTTGTGAAAAATACCGTATATATTTTCCAGAAATACAGTATTTATATGTATATAGATGGCTATACTGTATATAATATTTATGTCATAGAAAACGGAAAGCCTGCGTCTGCGCAGACGGGACTCGCCATCTTGGTTTTGAATTGTGTACAACGTTGGTGTGAATGGAAGGAATTTTCGTGCTCTAGAGGTTGAAATTGGGCTGACACCTCTCAAATAGGAGGCGAAATTGTTGGACATGCATTCCTGCATAACTTAAGATATCAGACGACTGGACAAGACAGCTCCAGGAACCTCAGATAAGCTCTCTAGATTTGTGTATAATTCTGGCCAGTGTTTTCATAAATTTCGTTAGTGAGGTTTTTCTGAGTATGATACAACTTAATATCCAGTCAAATTGGTGAGTGATATTAAGATATATTTTTCTTCTGTTACGTAAATGTGTTTATATATAATCATTTTTTAATATACAGTCCACAAATTTATATATTTACCAGTATTCCTGGTGTATGTATATTTCATTTAATTAATAGGTCCAGAGCAACTTGTGGTATATAACAGTGGTAGGTATCCAAGGGGGACATTTTTTGTGACCTAGGTGTCCCAAATTCCTACTTGTCTAACTGATAAATAATAATTATCTTTGTTCATTTACTGTTATGTAAATAATGATACATTCAGTAAATACAATTTTCCACATTTAATTTGCCCATTGGTCCTTCTTGAACCGGAGGTAATTAGTGAAGTCATTAATTAATTACTTAATAATTATATGTGAAATGACAGAAGGAGGTGGATGTTAAGTTCACAAATTTATTTAATGTGTAGTGGATTATAATTATTACAATATTAATTTTGATAAGTCAAGTCTGGCTAAGTTTATATTAATTTGATAAGACAATTCTGGCCAAGATTTATATCAATGTATGTGTAATTGATAAGCCAAGTGTAACTAATTATATTAATGTGTATATTAATTTTGCTATGCCAAATTCTGGCAAGGATTTATTAATTTGTGTAATATTAATTTTGATGAGCCAAGTTTGTATTAATGTACATTTAAAATTTATATTATACATGTAATTGCTAAGCTCAGGTAGCTAGGATTTATTCAAAGGTAAGTTGTACTATTTACCTTTATAAAGTACATAATTTAGTACATAATCAGTGTTATTAAGTTGAATTTAATACATTGTATCATGGCTGAAAATGAGGAAATTAATGTAGAAGACAAACATATGGAATATAGAGCAAAAAAAGCTTCACTGCAAGCTAGAAAGGGGCATGTAACAAAAGCATACAATAAATGTTTGGAATTAATGAATCAAGAAACTGTGAATACTGATGATTTAAAATTGTGTTTAGATGCTTTAGGTAATAGATATGATTCATACAAATTATATTACAACAAATATGAAGGAGATTTGTTAGTAAACTGTGTAGATGAGACTGAAGTAGATATTATGATTAATCAGTATTATGAATTAGAGGAAAAGATTCTTGTAAAAGTCAGGCCTTGAATAAATTAAAATGTGTAAACCAGGCAGTTGGTCAGTCTGCTCCAACAAATATGTCTTTGCGAAAACTCCCAGAATTGTGTTTGCCTGTGTTTAATCCTGGAGAAAATTGGGAGGAATTTTGGTCAATTTTTAAAGCAGCTGTGCATGATAGGAGTGATCTAGCCTGTGTAACTAAATTCTTTTACCTCAAAGGACAGGTAAGAGGAGATGCTCACATACTCATACAAGCCTTTCCCAATGTAGATGACTCTTACAAGGAAGCAGTTGACTTGTTGAAAGTCACTTATGGTAATATAGAACAAAGTAGGTTGGATCTAGTGAATATTATTGTTAATTTAAAATCTCCAGATCACACTTACAAAGGTTTACAACAGTTTAGAGTTAAACTGGAGAGCACTCTCAAAACTTTAAGTAATAAATATAATCTGAAGGAATCAGACTGGTTATTGAGTGCCATGGTACAGAATAAATTAAGCTGTAAAACACTTGAATGGCTCTCGAATAAATATCACAAGGGTTATTCTGGTCTGGAGGAAATAAGACTAGGTCTACAAGAATTAATTGTTCAGTTGCAGACCAGCCAACTAACTCATTTTAAAGATGCAACACATAATAACTCTGAGGTATCTCTCAAGTTTCACAAAGAGAAAAATTATCCCAATGTTAATCCTAAGAGTAGCACAGTTAATAGGAAACCAGTCAAAGAAAAGAGAGATTGTCTTTTCTGCAAGGGTACTCATTTTTCTAAGAATTGCAATGCATACAATTCATGGAATGATAAAGTTGAAAGATTGGAGGAACTTGACAGATGTATCAGGTGTTTGGGTAATCACAATGTAAAGGATTGTTATGCCAAATTAAACTTCTGTTATCAATGTCACAAAGGAAGACACCATATAGTCATGTGTAAAGGTCTATATGATAATGTTGATAATAATGATAATGTTGACAATCCTGACACAACAGTAGCTAATGTAAAAATTGCTGCTAATGTTAATAATGATGGTTTTGCTGAAGTAGCCTTACCTGTGTTACAGGTAAAAATTGATGATAAAAGGCATAAATCAAAAAATGTAAATGCATTATTGGACCAGGGATCCCAGCGTACTTTCATAAAACGTAAATGTCTTGATGGTATGAAAGTACAGATGGGAGATCCCACAACTTTAAAATTATCTGGTTTTCTCTCGGATAAAAGGTCTCAACTGTATGACACTGTTTATGTAACTGTCAGGTTGGGCAATGAGAAAAAACGTGTTAATGCAGTAATTGTAGATAGACTTCCAGAGAAAATATCTACAGTAGGGCTTAGTAAAGCTACAGAAAGACTCTCACATAATGTAAATTTAGCACCTTCTGGTGTAAGTGATGATTCTGTAGGCCCAATAAATATTTTGATAGGTAGTGACTATTATGCCTCCTTTGTAAAGGGTATGGTAAAGAAATGTGGTGTCACCCTTTTGAAGACTGCTGGAGGCTATGTAATGTATGGTAGGATTCCTCGTAATAATAATTCATGACTAGAGGAAACTACAAATACCATAACTGTGTATCTTACTCATGAAGTTGTACCCCAGTATAATTCTTCCATAGAGGATGATGTTGAGCCAGTGCATAAATTGTGGGAATTAGAAAGCATTGGAATAAATGTAAATGAAGAAAGTCCAGACGATTCTTTTACTCAGGAGCAGTACCTGAAGGATGTAAAATTTGAATCTGGACAATACTGGGTACGACTTCCGTGGAGACTGAACCATCCAGAATTACCCACTAATTACAGAATGGCATATGGGCAGTTAAAGGCTCAGCTCCGCGAACTGAGTAAGACACCAGAATTGTTAACTGCCTATAATGATATAATTGCTGAGCAGTTAATTAATAAATTTATAGAAGAGGTACCTCCTGAGCAAGCCAAAATTTATGGTCACTATTTGCCACATCACGGAGTGAAGAAGGATTCTAAGACCACTCCTCTGAGGATTGTGTTTAATTGTAGTGCCAGGAGTAACAAAAATGTACCTAGTTTAAATGACTGTTTGATGACAGGTCCGTCGTTGACGGAAAAATTAGGAGATATCTTATTAAATTTCAGGATGAAAAATTATGCCTTTACGGCTGACATAAGTAAAGCTTTCCTAAGAGTGGGTTTACAAGATGCTGACCGGGATTGTACCCGCTTCTTATGGCCTGAGAATCCTAGTGACCCACTTAGCCCTCTGAAAACCTTTCGCTTTAGGAGCGTATTATTTGGTGCTACATCCAGTCCGTTCCTACTTCAAGCGACGATAAATGCATACCTTAAATGTACGGGAAGTCCATTGAGTAAAGTAATGAGCAAACAATTTTATGTGGACAATTTCCTGGGTGTGACGTCAACTGAAGAGGAACTGTTAATGACTCATGGAGAGGCTAATAAAATAATGCAAAGTGCAAATATGCCTGAGAGAATGGAATAGTAATTCGTCCAAATTGAAGGACAAAATAAGTAAAGATTACCCTGGAGATGAAGTGCCAAAATGTAGTAATGTATTGGGTTTAAATTGGGATACTGAGAGAGATTTCTTAATGTTAAAACCTAATAATTACAGTATGCCCAATAAATTAATTAAGAGAGTTTTGCTTGCTGAAGTTTCCAAATGTTTTGATCCACTAGGTTTAGTGTCACCCCTTACTATAAGAGGGAAATTATTAATTCAGGAAGCATGGAAACTTAAATGTGCTTGGGATGAAATTCTACCTGAGGAATTCATTAACAGGTGGGATGAATTAATTGGTGATTATGAAAAAATTCCAATGTTGGAGTTCCCACGCCAGGTGGCCAATCCAAGTGGGAAAAATGTACTCCACATTTTGTGTGATGCTTCAAAATTGGCATATGGAGCAGTTGCTTATGTTCAATGTAATAGTGTTATTTCTCTTGTTATGTCTAAGGCTAAGTGTCTCCAATTAAATCACGTACCTTGCCTCAGTTGGAATTAACAGCCATTTATGTAGGTGTCAAATTAGCTAATTATATAAGAAATAAGTTGCAGGAGGTAAATATTAGCGACACTGTAATTTGGTCTGATAATGAGGTATCCTTACAATGGATTCGTAATGGAAACAGTAAAATTGTGTACGTACAAAACAGAGTCGCTGAAATTAATCAGATGCAAGAGAAGTATAATAGTTTGGGTCAGCATATGTTAACATTTAATCACATACCAGGTGAGGAGAATCTAGCTGATTTCTTGTCTCGAGGTTTACCTTATGCTAAATTTGTAAATGCTGTATCATGGTTTAAAGGACTGAGCTGGTTGGTAAATAAAGCTATTTGGCCTGTACAAAAGGCGTATATTGCTCCTGTTGAAATTATTGTGACCACTGCTCCAATAGTTTGTCCTTCATTAGCCATTGATATAAATAGGTATTCTTCTTTACCCAAACTAATCAATGTAACTAAGTTGGTGTTTAAATTTCTAAACAAGATGAATATTTCATATAAGTTTTCACATCCCCTTGAATTTTGGATAAAGAGGGTACAGGAGGAAATCTATGGAAATGAGATTAAACTGATGATGGGAAGAAAAATTGTGAAAGGTTCCATAATAGAGAAACTGGGGCTGTATTTAGAGAACAATGTAAGTAGGTGCAGAGGTAGGTTACAAAATGCTGAATTGAGTGATTATGCTAAACACCCTGTCTTACTGCCCAAAACTCATCATCTAACAAATTTAATTGTGCTAAATGCCCATAAAAGTGTAATGCATGGTGGGATGCAAGATACCTTAAATTGTATTAGGGAAACTTTCTGGATTCCCCAAGGATGGCAAAGTGTAAAAAGGGTGATTAAATCTTGTGTAATATGTCGCCGTGTGGATGCCAGATCCTATATGTACCCAGGTCCTCTACCATTGCCAAATGAGCAATTTGAGTCGTTTAGCAACGAACTCCGCCCGGCCGCAGTGTGGAAAATACTGTATATATTTTCCAGAAATACAGAATTTATATGTATATAGATGGCCATACTGTATTTAATAATATTTGTCATAGAAAACGGAAAGCCTGCGTCTGCGCAGACGGGACTCGCCATCTTGGTTTTGAATTGTGTACAACATTGGTGTGAATGGAAGGAATTTTCGTGCTCTAGAGGTTGAAATTGGGCTGACACCTCTCAAATAGGCGAAATTGTTGGACATGCATTCCTGCATAACTTGAGATATCAGACTGGACAAGACAGCTCCAGGAACCTCAGATAAGCTCTCTAGATTTGTGTATAATTCTGGCCAGTGTTTTCATAAATTTAGTTAGTGAGGTTTTTCTGAGTATGATACAACTTAATATCCAGTCAAATTGGTGAGTGATATTAAGATATATTTTCCTTCTGTTATGTAAATGTGTTTATATATAATCATTTTTTAATATACAGTCCACAAATTTATATATTTACCAGTATTCCTGGTGTATGTATATTTCATTTAATTAACAGGTCCAGAGCAACTTGTGGATATGACAGTGGTAGGTATCCAAGGGGGACATTTTTTGTGACCTAGGTGTCCCAAATTCCTACTTGTCTAACTGATAAATAATAATTATCTTTGTTCATTTACTGTTATGTAAATAATGATACATTCAGTAAATACAATTTTCCACAATACTAGTCACGTTAGTATTATTTAGTATAATACTATATGTTCATGGGGAACCAGTACTTGTCATACAGCGCCTAGGAAATGGGAAGTGATCAGCCTTGATCCATGGAAGGGAAGGGTAGCTCGGCTTCCTTGGATTAAGCCCCCCTCTCCTGAAAGGCAGCTATTGCTTGTGCCTTCATTTGTTGAGCCGTATGTTAATTCTGTATACATTACATTGTCCTTAAGGAATTCTCATAAGAAATAAAGGCATTGATTCAAATGTAGTGGGCATGCTGACCAAGGCCATTCAGTTCAAAACAAAAATGCTCATTAAATAAAAGAACGACACTCCTATTATTTTATGGTAAAATATGCTGAATTAAAGTTTTCTGATAAGCTAATATTTAATAACAAAAAAGTGAAAACAATAACAGTTATACATCAGGGAGAATTTTTTTTCCTTGAAGTTCCATTTTGTATATCTTCTGAGAAGTATATCCTTGTGATTAAGTAAGTTTATTCAGGTATACACAAATACAGTTACATAGATTATCATACACAGCAGCATATGTGTAGAGAACCTAGAATAACCCAAAAAAAAGTCAGTGACTTTATTTCCATTGGGATCTTATATATCTCTCTTGACGTGTCTGCTGTATAGCCCTTGTGGCTTAGCGCTTCTTTTTGATAATAATAATAATAATCTTGACGTGTCTGTACAGAGGAACAGTGCATATCTCCTTGGAAGGATATATATATCTCAGTATATCCTTCCAAGGAATATATATATATATATATATATATATATATATATATATATATATATATATATATATATATATATATATATATATATATGCATATGCAAAACAACCACTGTGAAAGAATAGAGAAATTCCAAGCGCTTTCGTAACCACTCACATTATCATTGTTCCTTGATAATGTGAGTAGTCACGAAAGCGCTTGGAGTTTCTCTGTTCTTTCACAGTGGCTGTTTTGCATATATATATATATATATATATATATATATATATATATATATATATATATATATATATATATATATATATATACCTGACAGTTTACTTTAAGCCTCAATGAAATTTTAATGTCAAGTATGTGAAAAGCGATATACGGCCTCAATGACCCTGTGTCGCGAGGCTTCACGTCCAGTAAAGCGACCAGCCACTCCTGATATGCATGCACTGAGAGCGGCAGTGTATATAAACGTGGAGGAGTGTATATTTCAGTGTATATACTCCTTAAGTTTACTTTAATCCTTATATTAAGTATTAAAGTACCTTGGAGTGGTGGTGATCAGGTGACATGAAGCCTTAATAATCCTCGTGTAGCCGATAGGTTTTAAACTCAATAAATGAACCTACTCACGTGGTAGTGAAAGACTTAGGCGAGTTTCAGATGAGGCTCAGCCTCCATTGTGTCGTCATGGAAGACTGACACATTCCCAGATGTAACAGCCACATTATATTATATTAACTTTGAAGCACTGAACCAGCAGGAGGAGGGGGGGGGGATCATACGGCGCCTGGGGAATGGGATGTAATCAGTTTTAACCCTAAAAAAAAAAATGGAAGAAATTACTTAATTTCAAAGATCAAGAGTCCTTCACCATAATAAAGCACATCCCTTGAAGAGATAACATCCCACATTCAATATATTTCTTGGAGATGGGGATGGGAGGGAGGGGTCTCAAAAAATTTCCTCTACCAACACCGCTATTTTTTCCTCACAGCGATAATCTCAATTCTTTTCACTAACCTCTTTCTAGCTGATCTGCTTGGGCGTTCGCTGAAGTAAAAGCACAATGGAAAACCATGCTGCACTCCTATAACACCAACAATCTGATAAAACAACCCAGGCTGCTTCCTAGCCCAGATCGTGTTGTTGATGCAATTACGGAGTGTACTACCAGGTGGCACCACTCTTTAATGTCAAAATTCTCTCGTTTTAGTTTTTTGGGGCAACAAATTAATTACTATATGTGAAATACTCTAATAAATATAGATAATTTTAAGTAGAACATGTTTTGGCACTACAAATATAAATATTACGTATCTCCGAATGGTTTCCTTGAAGTGTTTGTTGCCTGTTTCTTTTTTTCTTCCATCAGTGTTTCGTTTTCATTTCGTTTATAACATGATTAGGCATCGTTCGATAGGCTTTATAAATTTAACCCCTACAAGTTTACCACTCCCCATGATTGTAATAATAATAATAATAATAATAATAATAATATTAGTGGTAGTATTAGTATTAGTAGTAGTAGCAGTAGTAGTCTATATTTTTATTTTTTCTTGTTAGGTATCTGGAGGAGTCCTGGATCACGAAAAGTAACAACATCAAGGATCTAGAAGGCTACGATCTTCTACTTTTTATCCGTTGTCGGGACGTCACTTCTCCTGACTTGATACGACTCCTTAAGGAGGACCTGCTACCGGAGACGACGGCCTTCTACGACCCTCACACACTCTACATGAGAGTCAATCAGTTGAAGGTGGTCTGGGTTGTCGATGGCTTCGAAGAAGCCACGAATGAAGCTATCAAACTTTTGACAACAATGCTTGAGAGGCAACCAAAGTCCCACATTGTCTTAGTAACTTCCAGACCAGAGCACAGTCTGACATTTACCACGCATTTCGTCAAGAAAAAGATACTAAATTTGACTGTATGTGGAGTTGATCCCGTGAAAGCACTGCAGAAATGGAGACCGGCTGACAGTGAAACGAATTTTACGCAACGAGCTAAGTGTCTGATATCACCTTTCAAGAAGCTGAACATCGAAGTACAACAGGAACTCCGTAATCCACTTAAACTTAAGCTGGCCTTACAGGACTGGGACAACACCTGCCAAGACTTCAAAAATGTGTTTGACCTTTGTCGGCTCTATGAGAGAATTACTAATGCTCAAAGAACATCATTAGTGAAGAAATTTATGAACAGAAATGTAACTGAGAGAGAGGCAACTAGAAAAGTTGATAAATTTTTCGAGATGCTGTGTAAAGTTGCTTTTGACATGACTCGTAAACAGCAGATCACTACAATCAGTGAATCGGTGTTGAGAGAACTGGAAAACGAATGTGATGATCTCCAGTTATCCTCGACGGAATGTTTATCGGCATTTCTTGCTTACCAGAATAGAAACCAGCCCTTGGGAAGCAGCAGACACACCTTCTTACACAATACACAGCAGTACTTCCTAGCAGCACTTCACGCAAGACCGGTATTTACATCAAGTTCTAATATTTTGTCACTAGTGGAGGAGATGTTCGGCGTCTCGTTAAACTGCCCTCGAGAAAGCTTGGTGCATTTTTACAATGTCTTTCTACACATAATTTCTTTTCTAAAGAACTCCATTTCAGATGACGGTCTGGACATATTGGTTAAGATTCTCTGCCTTTCAATCTGTCATGATAATGGAAGCTCACAGTGGTTTGAGGTGGTTCAGAAGGGATCATATGCAGAGCGGCTCACAAAGAGAGTCGGAGAAGTAATCCCTGAAGACTGGTCCGTTTGCGATTCCTTTATTAAAGCTGCTAGATACCTGATGAAATACAAAATGCCAAACACCATAGTAATTCGCCTAAAGGAAAATCCAAGCCACTCACCCGACCTCCTGCCGTTTCTTCAGAAAATAGCCGACTTCGAGTGTCTAGTATGGGTAGAACTATACATATCTTATCACATGAGAGTGAACAAAAATAACACTTCAGACAAGTACCTAAAAGTTCTCTGTGGCGATGACTCGACTTGTGGTATACTGGGGTTTGAGGGGAACCTCAGTGAACAAGGATATGATTTGCTGAATCTTAAAAATATCACAGAATACTGCGAAATCCTGAACCTGAAAGTTAAATCAGTGAAGTCTCTAAAATATTTGTGTAATACTGTGCCAAACCTTCAGGCTGCTAAAGAATTAACTCTCATATTTGCTCCGAAAGAATGCTCGTGGGTTTCAGACTATTTACCAGTGCAAGTTCTTCCTGAAATCCGCATTAACCTTGAACTTCCATATATGACCGATTCGAATGCAGAAGACACAGCCTCTCTAATGAGTGAACTAAGTCATAATTACAACACTATCACCGTCAGCAACGTCACGTATCTTGGGGCGAAATGCTTCGTTGTTAAGCTAGAAGAGAAAGGTGTTGAAGTTAAATCCCTCGTACGGATGGTGCAACACGAAAGGACAATATACCCCCTCACGCTTCCTTATGGCCCCGTGCCTATAGTGTGTGACATCTTAGAGTTCATGGAGAGGTGGTATTGCTGGAAAGAGTGGAGAAAACACAATCCCCAGGGAATGGATTCTGGAATCACTAGCAGCGGGTCCTCGGAGGCTTATTCAAAACAACGAGTTTCGGAATTACTTATTGGTCCTCAGAGTGTGCCCCCAGGCAGGGGACTCAGCCACCAGAAGTACTCAGTAACTCCTAGGCAGCGAGATTTATGCAGGATGACCAACAGGCATCTAAACTGATTAAACTCACTATTTGCCCCCAAAAAATTTTTCGCTCATATCTCCTCTAAAACTTAAAACTCTTAATATTATTATGTACAATGTGGATGAAAAACATGGCTAGTATATAAAATAAAAATGTTTAATTTATTCTTGCAAGCTTATGACGCTGTCCTTTCGAAAAATGTATTATGCATCGTGCAAAACAATCGTTACACTATACAATATTGTCTACTCTATGGTATGACATCTGCTTGAAAAAGATATATTGAATTCAGTCACTGAGCGATCCGTGAAAGGTATCCCCGCATTATATAACCCCAGCCAAATGGTAAATTACGACACATACATTCCAAATGTAATTCAAACTTTCCACTAAGAAGCACCAGCTATGAAGATATAATGAAGAGGTGTCCTGGAGCTGTGACTACATTGCAGTCCCAGAGCTGGAGCTGTGAATACATTGCAGTCCTGGAGCTGGAGCTGTGAATACATTTGCAATCCCCGAGCTGGAGCTGTGAAAACACTGCAGTCCCAGAGCTGAAGTTGTGTACACATTACGAACCGAGCTTATTATAATCATGAGGGAGAGCTAAACCCGTAGGGATTATACAGTTCCTGTGGGGGGATGGAAGGTATGGAAGGTATTCATGCTCAATTCAGGGAACTGGAGCATAGATCCAATTTCCTAGATCAAGAGCCCCTCACCAGCGTCAAGGAACCTCCTTAAAGGAGTCAGTCTGAGCTAATTATCACTATTCATTATTTACTGCACATATAAATCCCATCAAACACATCAACTACTGGGAACGCTTGGAAGCACTTGACCTGTACTCGCTAGAACGCAGGCGAGAGAGAGATATCATAATCTACATTTGGAAAATCCTAGAAGGAATGGTCCCGAATCTGCACACACAAATCACTCCCTAAGAAGCTAAAAGACTGGGCAGGCGGTGCAAAATACCCCCAGTGAAAGGTAGGGGCGCCACTGGTACACTAAGAGAAAGAAAACACCACAAGTGTCCGGGACCCAGGACTGTTCAACAGCCTCCCATCAAGCATAAGGGGAATTACCAATAGACCCCTGGCTGCCTTCAAGAGGGAGCTGGACAGATACTTAAAGTCGGTGTCGGATCAGCGGGGCTGTGGTTCGTACGTTGGACTACGTGCGGCCAGCAGCAACAGCCTTGTTGATCAGGCCCTGATCCATCGGGAGGCCTGGTCGTGGACCGGGCCGCGGGGACGTTGATCCCCGGAATACCCTCCAGGTAAGCGTGAAACCCAGAGGGGTCATGCAGCGCCTTAGAAATGGGAAGCAATCAGATTAGATCCAAGGAAGGGGAGGAAGTCCAATTACTTGGAATCATGAGCCCTTCCCTTGATGGGAATCGGCTAAAAAAAATACAATTGAAGGAACGGAAATGTGTCACATCACAGTAACCATATCAGCAGTGTTGAGGTGAGCATCACAGGCTATGAGCATGTCAATGGTGTAAAAGGTAAGCGTGTCTATTTTAATCAAGGGAAGCGCTAAGCCTACAGAGGCCATACAGCTCCAGTATATGCTCTTACGGATACAACACTCGTAAGACCCTCAGCAAAAACTGACAGCTCTTTAAGTACTCCCCCAGTTGATCAGTGTTGTAATTTTGCTGCAAGTTTCGGTGTGCTAAGTGTAAGAGCAAGTTCCAATGTGCTAGGTACAGAAGCAAGTTTCAGTGTGCTAGGTACTGGAGCAAGTTTCAGTGTGCTAGGTACTGGAGCAAGTTTCAGTGTGCTAGGTACAGAAGCAAGTTTCAGTGTGCTAGGTACAGAAGCAAGTTTCAGTGTGCTAGGTACTGGAGCAAGTTTCAGTGTGCTAGGTACAGGAGCAAGTTCCAATGTGCTAGGTACAGAAGCAAGTTTCAGTGTGCTAGGTACTGGAGCAAGTTTCAGTGTGCTAGGTACTGGAGCAAGTTTCAGTGTGCTAGGTACAGAAGCAAGTTTCAGTGTGCTAGGTACTGGAGCAAGTTTCAGTGTGCTAGGTACTGGAGCAAGTTTTAGTGTGCTAGGTACAGAAGCAAGTTTCAGTGTGCTAGGTACAGGAGCAAGTTTCAGTGCTAGGTACAGGAGCAAGTTTCAGTGTGCTAGGTACAGGAGCAAGTTTCAGTGTGCTAGGTACTGGAGCAAGTTTCAGTGTGCTAGGTACAGGAGCAAGTTTCAGTGCTAGGTACAGGAGCAAGTTTCAGTGTGCTAGGTACAGGAGCAAGTTTCAGTGTGCTAGGTACTGGAGCAAGTTTCAGTGTGCTAGGTACAGGAGCAAGTTTCAGTGCTAGGTACAGGAGCAAGTTTCAGTGTGCTAGGTACAGGAGCAAGTTTCAGTGTGCTAGGTACTGGAGCAAGTTTCAGTGTGCTAGGTACAGGAGCAAGTTTCAGTGTAGCTAGGTACAGGAGCAAGTTTCAGTGTGCTAGGTACAAGAGCAAGTTTCAGTGTAGCTAGGTACAGGAGCAAGTTTCAGTGTGCTAGGTACAGGAGCAAGTTTCAGTGTGCTAGGTACAGGAGCAAGTTTCAGTGTGCTAGGTACAGGAGCAAGTTTCAGTGTGCTAGGTACAGGAGCAAGTTTCAGTGTGCTAGGTACAGGAGCAAGTTTCAGTGTGCTAGGTACAGGAGCAAGTTTCAGTGTGCTAGGTACAGGAGCAAGTTTCAGTGTGCTAGGTACAGGAGCAAGTTTCAGTGTGCTAGGAGAACAAGCAATATTCAGGTTTTCCTTTCACCTTCGTTTAATTGTATTTAAAGCCATCAGATTTAGGTCATTAAAACAACTATGTAATTTCACTGAAAATTTCAGAGTAGAGATGGCAAGCTAGCCTTGAAGCAGCATTTATCTCACAGTCAAACATAAGCATATTCAAGATAACTACAAATTTGTGGAACTTATGCCTACCGATCAAAAAGGGTAAACGCTGCACCGAGTTTCACCGGCTCACCACGGTGAGGTCTGCGATCATCGAGCCGGGCCAGGGTTACTCGCCCAGTTTCTCATAGAGAACCTTTGTTACATGGAACCCTAAATCATTCACCAAGGGGTACTTCGGTTGATTACCAGTGGTAGCTAGGTTACCACCAATAATCGCTCACCAACAGCCAGGAAAAAAGAGGCTGCTGATGATATGCTGCCGGCCAGCTCGCTGCATGGAGTGGCGCGAGTGAGAAGGGAGAGGGAGGCAAGGATGTGGGAACCCCAGCAAACACTACGTAACTTACGCTCTACCAATGTTGTGTCAACATCAAAATGTGGGAGTTACTAATTTTGATGTTTAAACAATATCTATACAACGAAAAACTACGAAGCGTGTATGATGGGAAGGATGTGAAATATATAAATATATAAGGGATACAATGCAAAACTTTGGACTGGGTCCAATAATAATGCAGACAGTCCAATATATTGAGTTTATGGACGAAGTCCATAGCATCTAGTCATTCGAGTAGATGCTACAGGAGGGGTTCACTTCTGAAGATTGCCTGGGAGAGGTCCACTCTTGAAGGCAGTCTGGGAGAGGTCCACTCTTTAAGGCGGTCTGGGAGATGTCCACTCTTGAAGGCAGTCTGGGAGAAGTCCATTCTTGAAGGTGGTCTGGGAGAGGTCCACTCTTGAAGGCGGTCTGGGAGAGGTCCACTCCTGAAGGCAGTCTGGGAGAAGTCCATTCATGAAGGTGGTCTGGGAGAGGTCCATTCTTGAAGGCGGTCTGGGAGAGGTCCACTCATGAGGCGGTCTGGGAGAGGTCCACTCTTGAGGCGGTCGGGGAGACGGTCTCTTATACACCGCCTTTAACGCTGTGGAATAAGGTCCACTTTCATTCAACGCTGTGGACTAAGGTCCGCCTCCATTCAACGCCGTGAACTAAGGTCCACCTCCCTTCAACGCCGTGGACTAAGGTCCACCTCTCCAACACCGTGGACTAAGATCCACCTCCATTCAACGCCGTGGACTAAGATCCACCTCCATTCAACGCCGTGGACTAAGGTTTATCTCCCTTCAACACCGTGGACTAAGGTCCACCTTCATTCAACGCCGTGGACTAAGGCCCACCTCCCTTCAACGCCGTAGGCACGGGCCACTTCAAACGCCGTGAACTAAGGTTCACTTCTCTTCAACGCCGTGGACTAAGGCCCACCTCCCTTCAACGCCGTGGACTAAGGTCCACCTCCAATCAATGCCGTGGACTAAGGTCCACCTCCAACGTCGTGGACTAAGGTCCACCTCCCTTCAATGCTGTGGACTAAGGTCCACTTCCCTTTAACGCCGTGGACTATGGCCCACCTCCCTTCAACGCCATAGACTAAGGTCCACCTCCAACGCCGTGGACTAAGGTCCACCTCCCTTCAACGCCATGGGCTAAGACCCACCTCCCTTCAACGCCGTGGACTAAGGTCCACCTCCAATCAACGCCATGGACTAAGGTCCACCTCCCTTCAATGCCGTGGACTAGGTCCACCTCCAATCAACGCCGTGGACTAAGGTCCACCTCCAACGCCGTAGATTAAGGTCCACCTCTAACGCCGTGGACTAAGGTCCATTTCCCTGCAACAGTGTACCAAGGTCCACCTTCCTTCACAGGTACATTCTTGGTTTCACCATTTAAAGATTAGTCATTCCTTTTTATCAGTTAGTAACAATCCTGATTTCATGATTTAGATTAGGAACGTTCCTGGTTTCAAGATTTGCAGATTACGCACGTTCCCGGTTTCATACCTTAGATTTGGTGCGTTCCTTATTTTCCCATTAACAGATTAGGCCTGTTCCTGCATTCAAAATTTAGATTAAATAAATTCCTGGGTTTATAATTTACCGATATGGTACGTTCCTAGTTTTACCATGACAATGCCATTAGGTAGGTAGATCTGATATTTGAACGAATGATTTGACCATGTGGATCATTAAGCAAAATAAAACTACCATGAATAAAACAAATATTAACCTAAGTTAAAAATAACCTGCTTCATTTAAAAAAAATCCTATTGTATTACTAGTGTCAAATGGTTTAAAAGTTTCCAGAGGTCCCTACAAGCACTCCAGTAATTATAAAATATCATGATGAAAGCTGATTGCAGAGTCAGTGCATTCCTGGTTTCACAACTTAACATACCAGGCACATTGAGGATTTCAAAATTGTTAGATGGCGTGCATTACCCATTCCGCAATTCACAAGCGAGGAGCAATACTGGTTTCACATTATTATTATAATAAAAAATTATTATTATTATTATTATAATCAAGGGGGAAGCGCTAAACCCGGAGGATTATACAGCGCCTGGGGGGGGGTGGAAGGCATTCAGACTTAATTCGGGGAATTGGAGCAGATCCAATTCCCTAAATCAAGAGCCCCTCACCAACATCAAGGAACCTTCCTTGAGGGGATTATACTCAAAATGAAGAGCTGAACCACAAGGACTGGTTTCACAGCTTACTGACTAGGCGAGTTCCTAGTTTTTTAACTTACAGTCGAAGTGTGTTCCTGCTTTCAGATCAAACTAACTGCATTTCTAGCTTTTCTACCAGCAAATACATTTTGAATCTAGAAACAGAAGACAGTTGTTTCACACACATCTGTACCACAGCTTGACAGCTGTAGGTGAATCGACCCACAATTAAGTGTACCATTTGTTAGTGCTGGTATGTACAGTATATCTGAGGAATTACTATATAATGTGTATCTTCTGTATCTGTAGAAAACTGAAGTGTAATTTAACATCCTGAGTAAAATAAAGTGTAGTAAAAATATAGCAGAGACTAACTTTAAAGCGTAGTAAAAATATAGCAGATTAACTTAAAAACTTACTTGGCTTGGACAAAGTGATCACCAAAATCTCACTTGGCTGAAGGGTGGGCGGGCATGGTCAGCATGGACAAAATAGTCACTAATATTAAACAATAAATTAGTCAGTAAACATTTGAAATTATTTTGGGGCAATATTTTTAGGATATAAAACAAGTAGGCTGAAAAGAATGATTAGGCTTAGGGAAAACAACACACTGAAAGTGACAGCCTTAACGAAGCTGAAAAGGAAGAAATTAGACCGAAAAGACATTTATTTTGGATGACAGCTGTGATGGTAGACGGTAGTGTCCCAGGAGCACTCAGAGTGATTGTAGCTCCTGTGTAATAGCCCAGAGCCGGTGGTAGCTCAGGGCTGATAGTAGCCCCAGGCTGATGGTAACCCAGGGCTGTTAGCCTCAGGCTGACGGTAACCCAGGGCTGATAGCCCCAGGTTGATGGTAGCTCAGGGTTGATAGTAGCCCAAGCTGACGGTAGCCCAGGGCTGATAGTAGCCCCAGGATAATGGTAGCCCCAGGCTGATGGTAGCCCAGGGCTGATAGCTCCAGGTTGATGGTAGCCCAGGGCTGATAGCCCCAGGTTGATGGTAGCCCAGGGCTGATAGTAGCCCCAATATGATGGTAGCCCAGGGTTGATAGTAAAGCAAAGCTTATAGCCCTGGGATGATAGCCCCAGGGTGATGGTAGCCCAGGGCTGAGAATAGCCCCAGGGTGATGGCAACCCAGGGTTAATAGCCCCAGGGTGATGGTAGTCCAGGGTTGATAGTAGCCCCAGGCTGATGGTAACCCAGGGTTGATAGCCTCAGGCTGATGGCAGCCCAGGGTTAATAGACACAAGCTGGTGGTAGCCCTAGGCTGATAGTAGCCCCAGGTTGATGGTAGCCCAAGGCTGATGGTAGCCCAGGGCTGATAGCTCCAGGCTGATGGTAGTCCAGGGTTGATTGTAGCCCCAGGCTGATGGTAGCCCAGGGTTGATAGGCCAAGGCCGATGGTAGCCCAGGGCTGAGGGTAGCCCCAGGTCGATGGTACCCCAGGACTGATAGTAGCCCTAGGCTGATGGTAGCCCCGGGCTGATGGTAGCCCTGAGGTGGTCACCCGAGGTTGATAGCAACTCGAGGCTAATAGCAGCCCTAGGACTACTCAGCGTGACAGGCCCCAGACAGCCCCCCCCCCCCGCACTGGTCTAAATCAGTGGGGTTGAGTAACAAAGGAGGAAGTAACGCTTGGGCCCCTGGGTATGAGGAGCCCCAAAGTGCCCTCATAACCCTAGGACCCCTACGAGGAGCCCTAGAGTGTCATGGGTGATGGCAGCCCAGGGCAATTTTGTAGATGAAGTAACTAAGTCCACATCCTATTATCAAAATACATTTTTTCAGTTACATAAAAATGGATAAACACGAATTAAATACAGGAGCAGATAATGAATATAACAAAAGGTTCACTACAAAGCAAGGAATAATGTATAAGATTTTTAACTTTAAATATTTTTAACTTGCATCACAGTAGGTTACTACTGAAAATGTTTACCTACTTACCCAGTCCACAGTTGCTTACTGTTTTACCTACTTACCCAGTATTATTATAATCAAAACGAAGCGCTAAACCACAAGGGGCCTTACTTACCCAGTCCACAGTAGGGTACTGCAGATGTTTACCTACATCCCAGACCATTGTAGGTTACTGCAGATATTTATCTACTTGCCCAAATTTCTTAATAATAGGTAACTGCAGTTGTTTACTAACTGGCTCAAAGGTCTCATGAAGTTCCTGCTGATATCTTACTGGGGCCGGACACTTCCAAGATTTCTGTAAAAAAAAAAAAAAAAGTTAAAATTAATTATTTATTGTAATCGCTTGTAATTTGAAGACCGCAAAGTTACAAAAAACTTGAAATAAGCAAATACCGTAGATGTGGCTGGCAGTGACGACATAGGAATTGATCATTATTTTATGAGAAAATCCTTTTACCCACAAGGGACATACAACGCCTGGGGGAATTAAAAGGAATCTGATTTGATCTAAGGAGGGGGAATAAGCTCTAATTCCTTGGATCAAAAATACTTCACAAAAAAGGAGAGGGTGACTTTCATCAAATATAATAAAACAGCCTATGAATTTTACCGACGCTATATTAAAATCTCATATTAAAAATCCTAGCAGGTTATTTTTAACTACAAAATAATTATACTACATGAACGAGGTATAACATTTTTTATAAAGGATTTCTTTACTTAAATAGCCCAATTAAAGTCAATTAAGACCATCCACTTAAAAAAAGCAAACAGATGAAGTCAACTATGTAATTAGAAAAAGTTTGACCAGACGACTTATCTTGAATTTTGAGGATCAGTCTAGTTTGAGAACCGCACAACGTTCATTAAGACCGTCCCCTCAAGGAAGGTTCCTTGATATTGGCGAGGGGCTCTTGATTTAGGGAATTGGATCTGTGCTCCAGTTCCCCGAATTAAGCCTGAATGCCTTCCACATCCCCCCCCCAGGCGCTGTATAATCCTCCGGGTTTAGCGCTTCCCCTTGATTATAATAATAATAATCATTAAGACCGTATGTAACCACCATGAATCAAGCAAAATAGCACCACTGGAAACATTTAAGAAAAATTCAGTGTATATCATATATATCTTTATACACACTGCTACTCAGTGAGCACACCTGGACATATATTATTAAAGATATATACAGTGTCCACTCACTATTTTCGCGACTTCGCTGTAAGCGCTAAACCCGTAGTCATATACTATGGGAAATGACAGGCAGTTAGGTTTGACTCAAGGATAGGGAAGGATTCCCCTCATTGTCTGCATCAAGAGCCCTTCACCTACATCAAGGTGACCTTCCCCCCACGACCATGAAAGCATAGAAAATACGGAATTCTCAATCAGGGGAAGCGTTAAACCCGTCGGGGACATATGCCGCCTGGGAACTGTGGGGGGGGGAGCATTGAGTAGGGTTAAAATGGTGGCATAAATTTTCAAAAAAATCCTAATAAAAGAACATACATGCTTACTTATAACACATTTGTTGCTACACACCTTAACAGTTGATGATGGAGCTGCTGGAGGAGGAGCTGTCGTCTGGGACGAAGACATTTACTGGAAATAAAAGAAATGGGTGTCATGGCCGACATTCGATGGCAAAAAATCCATATCACTAATTTGAGATGTATTTTTGCATAGTTATTCTTTCAGATAAAAAAGCAGTGTGTATATTATCCTATACGAGCATTATTAACGGTAAAGGACCAGTAATTTATAAGAATTTGGAAAAAATGCTTACCAAGGTGGTGCACTTCCCCTCGCCAAGTTGTCCTGCGCAGCACTGGGACGCCAGTTTCTGCGACTCCTTCATCACCACCAGATTATGACGTACACTGTCATACGCATTCTGATTGGATAATCAATGACGTAATCACTGCTGATTGGGTGAATGACCTTGGAGTCCTACTCCGTGACGTCATTAAATAAAATATAGGATTTAATTGGCTGTTTCTTCGCGCCAGAAGAATAAGATGACTTTTCACTGGCTGAAGCCAGAGTAGTGACATGTATACTCCTCCTGGGGAAGGGTCTTGATCCAAGGAACTGGAACTGCTCACCCCTTCCTCGGATGACATTTGATTACTTCCCATTCCCCATGCACTGTATGAAAATAATAATGGTAATGGTAACAATAATAATAATAAATGTCATAAAAGATGGGCATGTAATTGTTGCATATGATTTGCAGCAAATTTTTCGATTTACTTTAATTAGGTTAGGTTAGATTAGATTAGGTTAGGTTAGGTTAGGTTAGGTTAGGTTAGGTTAGGGTAGGTTAGGTTAGGTTAGGTTAGATTAGGTTATGTTAGGTTAGGTTAGGTTACGGTAGGTTAAGTTAGGTTAGGTTAGGTTAGGTTAGGTTAGGTTACGGTAGGTTAAGTTAGGTTAGGTTAGGTAAGGTTAGGTTAGGTTACGGTAGGTTAAGTTAGGTTAGGTTAGGTTAGGTTAGGTTACGGTAGGTTAAGTTAGGTTAGGTTAGGTTAGGTTACGGTAGGTTAAGTTAGATTAGGTTAGGTTAGGTTACGGTAGGTTAAGTTAGGTTAGGTTAGGTTAGGTTAGATTAGGTTACGGTAGGTTAAGTTAGGTTAGGTTAGGTTAGGTTACGGTAGGTTAAGTTAGGTTAGGTTAGGTTAGGGTAGGTTACGGTTGGTTAAGTTAGGTTAGGTTAGGTTAAGGTAGGTTAGGTTAGGTTAGGTTAGGTTAGGTTAGGTTGGGTTGGGTTGGGTTGGGTTGGGTTATGTTAGGTTAGGTTAGGTTAGGTTAGGTTAGGTTTAGGTTAGGTTAGGTTAGGTTAGGTTAGGGTAGGTTAGGTTAGATTAGGTTATGTTAGGTTAGGTTTAGATTAGGTTAGGTTAGGTTAGGTTAAGGTAGGTTAGGTTAGGTTAAGGTAGGTTAGGTTAGGTTAGGTTAGGGTAGGTTAGGTTAGGTTAGGTTAGGTTAGGTTAGGTTAGGTTTAGATTAGGTTAGATTAGGTTAGGTTAGGTTAGGTTAGGTTAGGGTAGGTTAGGTTAGGTTAGGTTAGGTTACGGTAGGTTAAGTTAGGTTAGGTTAGGGTAGGTTAGGTTAAGGTAGGTTAGGTTAGGTTAGGTTAGGTTAGGTTTAGATTAGGTTAGGTTAGGTTGGGTTGGGTTGGGTTGGGTTGGGTTGGGTTATGTTAGGTTAGTTTAGGTTAGGTTAGGTTAGGTTAGGTTTAGGTTAGGTTAGGTTAGGTTAGGTTAGGGTAGGTTAGGTTAAATTAGGTTATGTTAGGTTAGGTTTAGATTAGGTTAGGTTAGGTTAGGTTAAGGTAGGTTAGGTTAGGTTAAGGTAGGTTAGGTTAGGTTAGGTTAGGTTAGGGTAGGTTAGGTTAGGTTAGGTTAGGTTAGGTTTGGGTAGGTTAGGTTAGGTTAGGTTTAGATTAGATTAGGTTAGGTTAGGTTAGGTTTAGATTAGATTAGGTTAGGTTAGGTTAGGTTTAGATTAGATTAGGTTAGGTTAGGTTAGGTTAGGTTTAGATTAGATTAGGTTAGGTTAGGTTAGGTTTAGATTAGATTAGATTAGGTTAGGTTAGGTTAGGTTAGGTTAGGTTAGGCTCGGTTAGGTTAGGTTAGGTTGGGTTGGTTGGGTTGGTTCGGTTAGGTTAGGTTAGGTTTGGGTAGGTTAGGTTAGGTTTAGATTAGATTAGGTTAGGTTAGGTTAAGTTAGGTTTAGATTAGATTAGATTAGGTTAGGTTAGGTTAGGTTCGGTTAGGCTCGGTTAGGCTCGGTTAGGTTAGGTTAGGTTAGGTTGGGTTGGTTCGGTTAGGTTAGGTTAGGTTAGGTTAGGTTTGGGTAGGTTAGGTTAGGTTAGGTTAAGTTAGGTTAGGTTAGGTTAGGTTAGGTTAGGTTCGGTTTAGATTAGATTAGGATGTTCTGTCAATAAAATTCAAGGAGTTATAACAACGTTCTGGAGCCAGAGAGAGCAGCAGGAACATCTCAGATTATCAGCTTCAAACTCGTTAAACAGTCACGTATGTGACTGTCTAAGCAACAGTGAAATATCTGTTATTAAGAGGATGTGTCTGGTGACGCAGCTGTAACTCTAACCTCTGGATTACTGACCAAGAAAATCCTACATTTTCCATTTTTATATATACTTGTAGTTGCTTGTATTGTGAAGGTCGTAATGTTCATGATAGCATCAAGAGTCCCTGGCCACCATCAAGGAACCATATCCATAAAGCACTCAAAGAAACTGCCTAAGAGCAAAGTACCAGATCAACCAGGCTATTGTGGATATGTGGGCCAGCGGGCCGCCACAAGCAACAGCCTAGCTTAAAGGGGAAGCACCAGAGAAGGCTGGTCTAAGGCCAGGCTACGGGAGTAGGGAAACTCTCGAAGCCAGTCACAGGTAGCTTTATTTATATTTCTCCTGTATGCAACTGAAAATGAATTTGTAGCCAAGACTGTAGCAGCAGACACCTGTAGTGAAGGTGTTAGCAATAAGTGTTACTCAGAGTCACACCCCTCAATGAAGGTTCCTTGATATTGGTGAGGGGCTCTTGATTTAGGGAATTGGATCTGTGCTCCAGTTCCCCGAATTAAGCCTGAATGCCTTCCACATCTCCCCCCCCCCAGGCGCTGTATAATCCTCCGGGTTTAGCGCTTCCCCTTGATTATAATAATAATAATAATAATAATAATACTCAGAGTCACATAATTACATTCTCAAGCAGTTATATTTCCTGCACAAATTACTTACTATGTAAATTTGTTTACACGTTGGCTGAATATGTGTAATATACATTTAAATTTATCTTCATTTGAATAGGGTTTTGTGGTGTATTAAATATAATAGGTCAAATCTGAGTTTTTTTCTCAGTGTTGTTGTATTTATGGACTAGTGAAAATAACAAAAAAATATATTAACTCTTGACAGCCGAGATTTAAATTTTAAATTTCTTTAATAAATCTGATAAATTGATACACAGCCTGAATTCAATATGAAATATATACTTAATATGCACAAATATTAGGGTTTGAAGCCGATCAGAAGACACATTCTCCAGTTATTAAATACAAAACAATTTATATAATAAAATTATCATTAAATTTTATATATTTCAAAGTAAATGCCCAATTTTCTTTGAATAATCCCTCCATCATAGCTGAAAGTTTGAAGCCTATTATAAAAGGCATTCTCCAGCTATTGCTCGGAATCCAACCATCCCAAGATTTTGAATTCTTCAACTTAAATGTCAAATTTTGATGCAGTCAGACCTAACTTAGTGGATACCATCGTCTGGCTAAGATGCACCGGTCATAATAGGTCGAACCTGCTTATAAAATATACTCAAGTATATTGAATGAGACTTCGAGGAAAAATTTCTACTCAGATGGACAAATATGGTTGTATTTAAGAACATAAGAAAAAGGAACACTGCAGCAGGCCTACCGACCCATGCGAAGCAGGTCCATGTCACCCCCCCCCGGCTTAAACACTTGGACGCTTCAATAACGTTACGAGGTACGAGATATGACCAGATTATTATTATTATTATACTATTATTATTATTACTATAATTAAGAGGAAGTGCTAAACCCGTAGGATTATACAGCGCCTGTGGGGGGAATGGAAGGTATTCAGACTTAATTCAGGGAACTGGAACACAGATCCAATTCCCTAGATCAAGAGCCCTTCACCAGGATCAAGGAACCTCCCTTGAATGGAGGTATGACCAGAGCTTTGGTAAGATGGGAACGTTATCAGCTGTCAACTCAGTGAGACACGACGCTTCTGGGTGTTTAAGACAACCAGGAGAGGCTTTTAAAAATTATCGAAAACATCCCAAGAAACTTGAAATGTTCATAACATTGAACAGAGGGTGCCTAAACACACACTAGTAGGTACTCCCGTGTAGTAATCCAGCGTTAAAAAAAAAAAAGCAGATTGGAAGAGGCGTTCGTTCTCTTGTAATGAACGAACGTTTCCCGGAACGAAAATAATCAGGGAACCACATATTGGAACATCTCAGGGATATGTAAATAGAAACATAACAGAAGATGTGATGAACAGGCAGATAGTCGGAAATATGTTCTTTAATTCACATAAGACTGCGTAAGTGTGTGTTTACCTATATGTAGATGCAGGGGTCGAATTCTAGCTCCTGGCCCTGCCCCACTGTTTGCAGCTTACTAGACTCACTCTCTCCTAGCCTCATAGGCCGTATCATACCTGTGTGTGTGTATGTTAGTTACCATTTTGTCCATTTTGTCCTAGGCGTGTGTATGTGTGTGTGTGTGTGTGTGTGTGTGTGTGTGTGTGTGTGTGTGTGTGTGTGTGTGTGTGTGTGTGTGTGTGTGTGTGTGTGTACACCGCAAAACATGTAAGCAGAATGGCATTGGGTTGACCAGTTGAGTACCTGACCTGGTCCCGGTAACACCTTCTGCAAGACTCACTTTCTCTTTCTCCGATGCTGGAGGCATCATCTTGAGAGTGACTCTCTAAGTGTTAGTGCTTCCCTGAGTGTCTCAAGTGCTTTCATAAGCGTCTCTATGAGTCTTAAGTGCTTGCCATGTCATTGTGGGTCTCAAGTGCTCCCTAAAGTGTCTCTAAAGTGTAAAAATTAATATTTTAAGTCGTTCCGCGTAAGTATGTCATTATTTTATTAGTTTTGAATCTTTTCAAATTGTATATAATTCGCACGCATTATATATTCCTCTGTTAGGAGTGTGTATACTTTTTTTGGGGGAATCATTTGTATTTTTTGCAGTGTTGTGTGTATTTGCTTGTGCTCGTGTGCTATTAATGCTTTAGCGTGCTTTTTAGTGTGTCTGTATTTTCTAGTATTTTTGGGTGTTTTTTTTTTTAAGGTTTACGTGTGTTTGGGTGTGATTTGGATCCCCCTTCAGGCAGCTGTGTGTTGTGAAGGTGTAGTGTATTCCGTGCTTGGAAATTTGTGCCACATATTTGGATTTATATAAGCTGTTTAGGTGGTGTGTGTGTGTGTGTGTGTGTGTGTGTGTGTGTGTGTGTGTGTGTGTACACCGCAAAACATGTAAGCAGAATGGCACTGGGTTGATCAGTTGAGTACCTGACCTGGTCCCGGTAACACCTGCAAGACTCACTTTCTCTTTCTCCGATGCTGAAGGCATCATCTTGAGAGTGACTCTCTAAGTGTTAGTGCTTCCCTGAGTGTCTTGTATGAGTCTCAAGTGCTTTCATAAGCGTCTCTATGAGTCTTAAGTGCTTGCCATGTCATTGTGGGTCTCAAGTGCTCCCTAAAGTGTAAAAATTAATATTTTAAGTCGTTCTGCGTATGTCATTATTTTATTAGTTTTGAATCTTTTCAAATTGTATATAATTCGCACGCATTATATATTCCTCTGTTATGAGTGTGTATACTTTTTTGGGGGAATCATTTGTATTTTTTGCAGTGTTGTGTGTATTTGCTTGTGCTCGTGTGCTATTAATGCTTTAGCGTGCTTTTTAGTGTGTCTGTATTTTCTAGTATTTTTGGGTGCTTTTTTTTTTAAGGTTTACGTGTGTTTGGGTGTGATTTGGATCCCCCTTCAGGCAGCTGTGTGTAGTGAAGGTGTAGTCGGTGCTTGGAAATTTGTGCCACATATTTGGATTTATATAAGCTGTTTAGGTGGTGTGTGTGTGTGTGTGTATTCATCTAGTTGTGGTTACATGTCGAGTCGTGGTTCCTCTGTGTGTGTGGGTGTGTGTGTGTTGCTTTTGGCTAGTGTTACGTTAGTGTTGCTTAAAATTGGCCTGTTTCCTCACCCATCATTTCTGCGTTGCTCCATAATTCCCATGACATCCTAACACAAGTGTTATGAACCTCAAATAAGTAGTGTACAGGAAAGACATCTAGCGGCTTTTTCTTCCCCCAAGAACGTAAAACAAGCACAGAGATCACGTACCTTAGCCAAAAAGTCACGAATTAAGTACCTGATTAAACACACACAAGTCAGGTACCTACACAAAAGAACATAAGTAACGTACCTAAACGAGAACACATAAATCACTTGCCTGAACAAGAATGCAGAAATCACGTACATGAAAAAAATTGTAGAAATCACGTTGAAGATTAAGATACATGAGCAACAGTTGGGTATCCTTATTGATGAAACGTTTCGCCTATACAGAAGGCTTCGTCAGTCAAATACAGAGGCAGCAGATGCAGTAGTGAAATAAAGATGATGTAATCAGTCCATCAACCTTGGAGAAAAAGTATTTGAGGTGGTCAGTCCCTCAGCCCTGGAGAAGAGTTCAGCTCCGTCGTCTGGAACGATCTCGTTCCATACCGAGGTTGATGGAGTGATTACATCATCCTTTTTTCATTATTGAAGACGCCTACTGTGCAGGCGAAACGTTTCATCAAATAAAGATACCCAACTGTTGCACATGTGTCTTAATCATCAACTTGTTGATGTTTTATACCATTGTAAACAACAAATCACATACCTAAACAAGAGCACATATACATCAAGTACCTGAAGAAGATATAAATCATGTGCCGAAACAAGAACACATGCGTCACGTAACTTAAAAAATATACAAATCAAGTGTCTAAGCAAGAACACATGGATTACGTACCTAAACAAGCCCACATATCAAAGACCTAAACAGAAATACACATATCTATTATCTAAACAAGAAGAAAAGAAATCAAGCACGTAAACAAGAACACTTAAATCACATATTTAAAGAGGAACACATGAATAACGTACACACACACAGACACACACACACACACACACACACACACACACACACACACACACACACACACACACACACACACACACACACACACACACATTAACCATTTTAGTTTCCCTTCCAAAAAGGTCACTGGCCCCTCCGAATCTTTTTTAATTTCCTTGTTAACTGTTGCTTAAAAAAAAAACGGCTCTCACCTTGTAACTGTTTTTCCATGCTAACTGTAGCTATAAACTGTACTTAACTTGTACTTTCTACTGTAACTGGTTTCCTGACGACAGCGCAGCAGCAAGGTACGACTGTAGCCGCTCTGGTACCTGTGAAAATGTGAAGGTTGAGACGGCGGGAGGGAAGGAATGTTGATCAGGGCAATTATTATTATTATTATTATTAATTATTATTATTGATAATAATAATAATTTTCAAATAATAATAAAAATAATAATAATAATAATAATAATAATAATAATAATAATTTTATAATAATATTAATAATTTTATAATAATAATAATAATAATAATAATAATAATAATAATAATTCATTATTTATATCGTTATTAACTTATTTATATTATCATCGTTATTATTGCATTAATGGGGAAGCGTTAAATCCATAGAGGTATAATAGCACCTTGGAAATAGGAGGCAATCGACTCTGATCCAAGGAAGGGGAGAGGTAGCTCTAACTCCTTACATCAAGAGCTCTTCTTCAGTCATAGAGTTGTCAGGAAGTGGGACAATCTTGATTCTGGAGAGTGTTGCAGTGGAGGCAGGATCCATACATAGCTTTAAGAAAAGGTACGATTAAGTTCTTGAAGCAGAGAGTGGATTTAGTAACGACCAGCGAAGAGGCGGGGCCATGAGCTATGACTCGACCTCTGAAACCACAAATAGGTGAGTACAGGCACAAGTGCTCCTCCCTGAGGGCAAATGTGAGTCTTTGGGGTGAATGGGCGTATTTACCTACCTTGGTAGTTTTGCTGGAGGTCGAGTCTCAGCTCCTGGGCCCCAGGAAATGTTTCCTGACATCCCTGTGGCCATGTTTACATGTTGGCGCTATTTCATGGCTGTCTTTTCTATATTTCTTTTGTTTACGTTTATATCGAGTCTGTTTTCCTTTGTATTTATTATGTTTACACCTAAAAAATATTCTTTTTGCATTTATAAATATTTTCTTTGGCTTAAAAATATTCTGTTTGCGTTCATAACTGTCATATTTTCTTAGTATCTGTTCTGTTTTTGTTTTCGCCTGTCTTGTTTTTGTTTACATCTGTCTTTGTTTACATTTATTTTGGTTTACATCTGTTTTTGTTTATATTTATTTTTGTTTACATCTGTTATCACTGCTTTTTATGTCTGGTTTTTGTGTGTGTTTATATTCTCTCATTGTTTGTGGTTGCAGGGGTCGAGTCTCAGCTCCTGACCTCGCCTCTTCGCTGGTCACTTCTTGGTTCACTTTCTCCTGGCTTCAAGTGTGGGTGGGACCCTCTCTCTCTCTCTCTCTCTCTCTCTCTCTCTCTCTCTCTCTCTCTCTCTCTCTCTCTGGGTAAATTATGATACGCTTGGCTCTGTGAACTCTGAGGATAATAGACCTTGTGGCCGCTGTGCTTAGAGGAGAGAGTCACCTGCCGTCACTCACTATCTCCACCCAGCGAGCACCCTACTGCTGTTACCACTGAGCGAAACGTTGCGAGTGGACGAAACATTGTGTGAGAACGAAGCGTTCTTGAGAGAACGGAACATTGTGAGGGAAGGAAATGTTGTGAAGGTTCGAAACGCTTTGAAGAAGAGGAGGGGGGGGAGAAAGGTAAGAGTGAAAGGAAGAAGGGAGAGAGCACCTTAGACTGGTGGTGAAAAAGTGAGGATAGAAGGGAAGGTGAAGGGAAGGTGAAGGGAAGGTGAAGAGAAGGTGAAGGGAAGGTGAAGGGAAACCTGTTTAACAAGTCTGGCAACTTATAACTTACCTTCTTATTTCCTCGTGTATTTTATAATCAGTTACCTTCTCCTGTAATATATATATATATATATATATATATATATATATATATATATATATATATATATATATATATATATATATATATATATATATATATATATATATATATATATATATATGTCGTGCCGAATATGTAAAACTGGTCAATTAGCAAGAACTCATTTATAATTAAGTCCTTTCTAAAAATTTCTCTTAAACGTTTAAAGATATATTTTTTTCATTAATGTTAATGTAAAAAAATTTAATTTTGCTCCAAAAGAATCTTAGAAAACTTACCTAACCCTATTATAACAAGAGCAATTTATTTTAGCCTAACCCAGCTAAATATATTTTAGATTTGTTTACAATAATTTAATACTAAACAAACACAGTGAAATATATTTTTTTTCGTTAGGTTTGGAATGATTCTGGCGAAATTATTCCATACACAAATTTTCGCTTGTCCTATTTGGCAAGATGAGCGTTGCTATTTAAGCCAAGATCGCAAGTTCTGCCTATTCGGCACGACATATATATATATATATATATATATATATATATATATATATATATATATATATATATATATATATATATATATATATATATATATATATATATATATATATATATATATATATATATATATATGTATTTATATATATATATATTTTTTTTTTTTTTTTTTTTTTTTTTCAACAAGTCGGCCGTCTCCCACCGAGGCAGGGTGACCCAAAAAAGAAAGAAAATCCCCAAAAAGAAAATACTTTCATCATCATTCAACACTTTCACCACACTCGCACATTATCACTGTTTTTGCAGAGGTGCTCAAAATACAACAGTTTAGAAGCATACACATATAAAGATACACAACATATCCCTCCAAACTGCCAATATCCCAAACCCCTCCTTTAAAGTGCAGGCATTGTACTTCCCATTTCCAGGACTCAAGTCCGACTATATGAAAATAACCGGTTTCCCTGAATCCCTTCACTAAATATTACCCTGCTCACACTCCAACAGATCGTCAGGTCCCAAGTACCATTCGTCTCCATTCACTCCTATCTAACACGCTCACGCACGCTTGCTGGAAGTCCAAGCCCCTTGCCCACAAAACCTCCTTTACCCCCTCTCTCCAACCCTTTCGAGGACGACCCCTACCCCGCCTTCCTTCCCCTATAGATTTATATGCTTTCCATGTCATTCTACTTTGATCCATTCTCTCTAAATGACCAAACCACCTCAACAACCCCTCTTCTGCCCTCTGACTAATACTTTTATTAACTCCACACCTTCTCCTAATTTCCACACTCCGAATTTTCTGCATAATATTTACACCACACATTGCCCTTAAACAGGACATCTCCACTGCCTCCAACCGTCTCCTCGCTGCTGCATTTACCACCCAAACTTCACACCCATATAAGAGTGTTGGTACTACTATACTTTCATACATTCCCTTCTTTGCCTCCATAGATAACGTTTTTTGACTCCACATATAACTCAATGCACCACTCACCTTTTTCCCCTCATCAGTTCTATGATTAACCTCATCCTTCATAAATCCATCCGCCGACACGTCAAATCCCAAGTATCTGAAAACATTCACTTCTTCCATACTCCTCCTCCCCAATTTGATATCCAATTTTTCTTTATCTAAATCATTTGACACCCTCATCACCTTACTCTTTTCTATGTTCACTTTCAACTTTCTACCTTTACACACATTCCCAAACTCATCCACTAACCTTTGCAATTTTTCTTTAGAATCTCCCATAAGCACAGTATCATCAGCAAAAAGTAACTGTGTCAATTCCCATTTTGAATTTGATTCCCCATAATTTAATCCCACCCCTCTCCCGAACACCCTAGCATTTACTTCCTTTACAACCCCATCTATAAATATATTAAACAACCATGGTGACATTACACATCCCTGTCTAAGACCTACTTTTACCGGGAAGTAGTCTCCCTCTCTTCTACACACCCTAACCTGAGCCTCACTATCCTCATAAACTCTTCACAGCATTTAATAACTTACCACCTATTCCATATACTTGCAACATCTGCCACATTGCTCCTCTATCCACTCTATCATATGCCTTTTCTAAATCCATAAATGCAATAAAAACTTCCCTATCTTTATCTAAATACTGTTCACATATATGCTTCAATGTAAACACCTGATCTACACATCCCCTACCCACTCTGAAACCTCCTTGCTCATCCGCAATCCTACATTCTGTCTTACCTCTAATTCTTTCAATTATAACCCTACCGTACACTTTTCCTGGTATACTCAGTAAGCTTATTCCTCTATAATTTTTACAGTCTCTTTTGTCCCCTTTCCCTTTATATAAAGGGACTATACATGCTCTCCGCCAATCCCTAGGTACCTTCCCTTCTTTCATACATTTATTAAACAAAAGTACCAACCACTCCAACACTATATCCCCCCCTGCTTTTAACATTTCTGTCATGATCCCATCAGTTCCAGTTGCTTTACCCCCTTTCATTTTACGTAATGCCTCACGTACCTCCCCCACACTTACATTCTGCTCTTCTTCACTCCTAAAAGATGGTATACCTCCCTGACCAGTGCATGAAAATTACTGCCTCTGTTTCTTCCTCAACATTTAAAAGTTCCTCAAAATATTCTCGCCATCTACCTAATACCTCCCTCTCCCCATCTACTAACTCCCCTACTCTGTTTTAACGGACAAATCCATACTTTCCCTAGGCTTTCTTAACTTGTTTAACTCACTCCAAAATTTTTTCTTATTTTCATTAAAATTTCTTGACAGTGCCTCTCCCACTCTTTCATCTGCTCTCCTTTTGCACTCTCTCACCACTCTCTTCACCTTTCTTTTACTCTCCATATACTCTGCTCTTCTTATAACACTTCTGCTTTGTAAAAACCTCTCATAAGCTACCTTTTTCTCTTTTATCACACCCTTTACTTCATCATTCCACCAATCACTCCTCTTTCCTCCTGCCCCCACCCTCCTATAACCACAAACTTCTGCCCCACATTCTAATACTGCATTTTTAAAACTATTCCAACCCTCTTCAACCCCCCCACTACTCATCTTTGCACTAGCCCACCTTTCTGCCAATAGTCGCTTATATCTCACCCGAACTTCCTCCTCCCTTAGTTTATACACTTTCACCTCCCTCTTACTTGTTGTTGCCACCTTCCTCTTTTCCCATCTACCTCTTACTCTAACTGTAGCTACAACTAAATAATGATCTGATATATCAGTTGCCCCTCTATAAACATGTACATCCTGGAGCCTACCCATCAACCTTTTATCCACCAATACATAATCTAACAAACTACTTTCATTACGTGCTACATCATACCTTGTATATTTATTTATCCTCTTTTTCATAAAATATGTATTACTTATTACCAAATTTCTTTCTACACATAGCTCAATTAAAGGCTCCCCATTTACATTTACCCCTGGCACCCCAAATTTACCTACTACTCCCTCCATAACATTTTTACCCACTTTAGCATTGAAATCCCCAACCACCATTACTCTCACACTTGATTCAAAACTCCCCACGCATTCACTCAACATTTCCCAGAATCTCTCTCTCTCCTCTACACTTCTCTCTTCTCCAGGTGCATACACGCTTACTATAACCCACTTTTCACATCCAATCTTATATATATATATATATATATATATATATATATATATATATATATATATATATATATATATATATATATATATATATATATATATATATATATTTATACATGAGATATAGAGGGGGAAATAATTAGAATCCCCATTCACAGAAAGATTTCGTTCGACTGAGGATCGAATTCTCCCCAAGTAGTAGGCTAGCAGAGATCCTCCGTCAGCAGGATGGGCACCAACAACACCAACAGAGACGTCACTCCTGATCCCCGGGAGCAGGCCGCCACCAGCCTCACCTTCGGCAGGAAGGGAGGCTGTTACGTCACTAAGGCTGTGGGAGTGCTGCTGGTGATCCTCTTCGTCAGCGCCACGGTGGCTACAGCTCTCCTCGTTTACTACTTCGTTCCTGCTGTCAGGAGCAGCGCTATGCACTCCGCTCGAACTGGTCTCTCTCTTACTGTAAGTACACTTTAGGTGCTCTTTCCTTCCTCATGAATAATCTGATTACATTTCATTCCCCCTTGACTATAATAATAATAATAATAATAATAATAATAATAATAATAATAATAATAATAATAATAATAATAATAATAAATAATAATAATAATAATAATAATAATAATAATAATAATAATAATAATAATAATAATAATAATAATATTCATATTGGCATTTAGTTCAACGATTTAACTTGACATTATTTCCTGCTCACAGCCCACCCATAATTTGCCTATGCCTATAACCGGTGCTAAGCCTGATACTTCGTCCGTGGAGAAAGTTCTACCCAGCGCCTCTGTGCCTCAGCCTGAGTCTCCTGCTATAACTGCATCCCGAGCGCCAACAGGCACGGCAGGTGCAGCCACAACGTACCAACATTCAGACGGAGACTCTCCGATAAGAACAGACACGCACGCGGACAAAAATTTACGTACGGATGGAGCCAAGATCCCACAAGAAGTCACTCTCGCCAGAGAAGGGTCAGAAACAGACCCAACAGCCAAGAGGAGGCCAGACGTACGACTTCCCAAGGCCCTGAAACCGTTGAGGTACTTATTGAAGCTTCAGCCGTTCGTGAATGGTGATTTCAGCATCAGGGGCTACGTGGAGGTGGAGATGGTGGTGCTCGAGGCTACCTCTAACATCACCCTCCACATCAACAACATCATCACCAAGAATGATACTGTAAGGGTGAGTTTCAAGGTAGCTTCAGGGTAGTTTAGATGTTAACAAAGGGATGTTGTAGCCACAATTCATCTGTACACTAACATCAAGAATACTTAGACCTCTGCACTAGGGATTAAAATAAACTTTCAGTGTACATTAATGAAATATTCTCAGTTCTCGGCGTATATACACTGACATAAAAAAAAAAACCTCTCGGTGTATATGTACAGATATACTCCTTTCGCTGTATATACACTGCGTATGTAAGAATCTGTTTGTAAATGAATTTACAGTTTTAAATAAATTAATGAGAAAATTTCAAGAATCCAAAGGTACATATTATTATATATAGTTGTCTTTCCATTTACACAAATTAACTAACATCAGCTTGTGAAAATTTTCCGTATGTCTCTATTTTTCTCTCACTATTTTTTTTCTCTCTCCCTGTTTATCTATCTATATGTCTATCTATTCATCTATCTACCTCTGTCTCTCTCTGTCTTATTGTTCAGTAGCATTTGTCCTGAAGAGAATGTAAACACACACACACATACACAAACTCACTTTCACCTGTCCTTTCAGGTAATGTCAAGTGACGACCCGCTGAGACGAGAACCCATCATCACCCATCACACCTATGACCAGGAGCGTCAGTTCTACATAGCTACCTTGGCAGAACCTCTGGAGGTGGGCAAGAAGTACGTCTTATCCATGGCTTACCTAGCCCACCTCAACACTCAGCTTAATGGATTCTACAAGTCACGCTACCAGCATGTTGATGGTACGGATAGGTAAGTAGGGCAAGTGAGAAGGTACAGGTTTCGGGATAAGCTTGTATTAAGACGTTTCTCTCTGTACGTTTCACTGTTGTACGCTAAGTTAAGCAAGGTAGGGTAGTGGCACACAGCTGGTGTTTCCACTACGCAACTGTCTTAGACTAACAGCACACTATTAATGTACCTAATTCTGATGAATAAAAAAAATATCTCCCTATAGATGGGTAGCAACAACAATGTTCCAACCTACGGCGGCCCGCCGAGCCTTTCCCTGCTTCGACGAGCCAGGTCTGAGGACGAGCTTCGAGGTCTTCCTTGCCAGGGAGGAACACATGACCTCTCTCTCCAACATGCCTCTACTGGAAACCTACCCCATGTAAGTAATTATATAATCTATGTAAGTAATTCTGTACTCCAATGCAAGTCACTCTGAAACTTACGTACTCACGTAAAGTCTACATCCCATGCAAGTTGTCCAAAACTCCATGTAACCCAATACTGCATGTAAGTAGCCCAATAACCCATGTTATTAGTCTAATACTCCATGTAAGTAGCCCAATAACCCATGTTATTAGTATAATACTCCATGTAAGTAGCGCAATACTCCATGTAGGAGCCCTTTACCTTATTTAAGTAAGCTTGTACTCTTAGCCTATATCCTCATCTCATTGTGAACGCTCTGAAAATACTTGTTAGTTTAGTTTAATATGTTTATTATGCACCCCATACCCATCCTGTGGGCGGTAGTTAAAAGATTACAGAGGTACATAATTGGTCCAGGGACTGGACTCCAAAGTTTTGATAGCTGAGCAAGTTACAAAGGTAATAAGGTAATTATCATCAAGGTAATAAGGTAATTATCATCAAGGTCATAATCATGACCAAATTACAAAGGTAATGAGCTCCAGGTTGAGCTGGTCACACTCATGAATAATTGCAAGGGTAATGAATCATAAACATATTAATCATGAGAATTTACAAAGGTAATGAGCTCCAGGTAGAGCTGGTCACAATCATGACAAGTTTCAAAGGTAATGAATGATAAACACGTTATGACATGATTACAATCATAGACAAATTACAGAGTAATGAGCAGTTAACAAACATAGCAGGGAATTCATCCATTGCCCCAACAACAGATGTTGCTAGGTGCCTGTCTCTCCTCGGTAGACAGCCATTGCAAACAGCAGCAAGTTGTCCAGGGATCTGCTGCTTGCACGAGCACCATCGACCCTCCCCAAGAGGTCCAAGAAGCCAGTGACTCCGTTAGCAGCCCGATGGAGAGCTGTCCTAGGGACATGTCAGCGTCCTGGTGGACGCCAAGTTGATTGAAGATCCCAGGCCCTCGTGTGCACGGATGTTGAAGCTTGAGGAACTGAGTACACACTGCCTGTGGCACACCTGGCAGCTGCCTCGCGGTCGAACTCCACGATGCTGTCCCTATAGTGGAAGTTCCTGTGAGCCCGGCACTCCCTGCAGTGCCATCGCTGACATCGTGGGTTAGGGAAGAAGTACCCTCTACAGATGGGGTGGCGCTGGGGTTGGGTGGGTGAGGCGGGGGAGACGCGCAGGGGGGTGAGGCGTTATGAGAGGGTCACTGTTTACTACACACGCCCTCCCCCTCCCCCCCAGCGGAGAGGGGGAGAGGCGCTGACTGGTCCCGACTCAACAACACCAAACCCTCTAAAACTGCACAACACTTCAACTATTTACGCTGAAACGATGCACTGGGATGTCCGTTCGCTGCTCTGGTATCTTCTCAAAGCATTCACACTGAGTTCTGTTAAGTAGGGACCTGGTCATCCTCTTTGACCAGGAGCTATCCTTGAAAATCCCGCAGCTAGCCCGCTACACAACCTGCCGCGTCGGCCATGCCAGCAGCTACACTTGTAAAGACACTAAAAGTTATCTGCGTCACTTTGAAGACAATGAGAAAACCTTCGTCCCACTTTGAAATCACATAAAAAGTAGTGATGAATGGTTTGAAAAACCGACAAGTTGAAGACTGAGACACTTATGCAACATATGGGAATCTTTATTCCTGAATAAAGATCCCCATATGTTGCATAAGTGTCTCAATCTTCAACATAAAAAGTACCCCGAAGACAAAAAATACCTTCATCTCACCTTGTTCGTTTTGCCTGACAGGGAGGGACAGCCAGGGTGGGTATGGGACCACTACCCTCCCAGCGTACCCATGTCAACATATCTGGTCGCCTTCTCCGTCTCCGACTTCAAATACATCGAATCTTCCAACCACAATAACATCATCTTTAGGGGTAAGTTGTCTAGGTGTTCGAGGACTGTGTTGTGTGATGGCTGAAGTTTATGATCTGCATTATTAGTGTCTCTTAGCAGTGAGGGACTTTAAAGCATTACATTTTTTTTTCTAATTTATCTTCGAGATAACTGTTTATATGTTGTTTGCAAAGTGACTGAATCTTCTTGGCTCGATCCTTTAACCCACTAGACAAACAACCAACACGTTACTACTTAGTCACGACTGTTCAAGGGGCCATTAAAGAGTGTGTAAAGCGTGATCTGTGGCAACGGTGTGGAGCTATCACAGTCCGATAGACTGCAAATTCTTGAAATGCCTCTGATGCAGTGGTAACGAATTCGCTCCATGTTCAGTGGGTCGAAGTTTTGAGCCTAGATGATTGTTCAGTCTTCAGACTGAAAGCATTTGGGTGTTAGGTTGTCTGTGTTTATACACATCTCAGGGATACTATTACAACTATCATTAACATCAGTATGGACTCGCGAAGAAGTTCTCGACCACGCCCACTACGCCCTGAAGATAGGAGAAACGATACTGACCTTCTTCGAGCGTTACTTCGATGTCGCCTTCCCTCTGCCCAAGCTGGACTCCATCGCTGTGCCTGAGCCCGTCGGTGGGATGGAGAACTGGGGCCTCGTTCTCTACGGGTTCGTACTCTCAAAATCTCTGTTGCTGTCCTAATTTGTATGTCGCTCCTTCTCTTCTGGTAATTTTGTTCTCTGGTGTCTTTCAAGGGAGCCTTCATTGCTGTTCAAAGAAGGAATATCGTCTGCGCGCAACCTGCAGAATACCGGGTTCATAGTGGCCCATGAGTTGGCTCACCAGTGGTTTGGCAACCTCGTCACCCCTAAGTGGTGGACTCAACTGTGGCTCAACGAAGGTTTCGCTTCATTTGCGATGTATATTGCTGTCGATCAGGTTGGTTGAGTGGTCATATTAATTAATATATTAATATTATTATTATTATTTGAGAGCCAATCACTGTGGCAGCGGTAGGCTTCAGGCTCCTTGTTTACTTGCAGGCTGAGCCAGCTTGGAGGGCGAAGGACCAGTTTATCTTCGAGGAAGTACAGAGCTCCTTCAATATAGACTGTTTGGAGAACTCTCACCCTATCCACCTCCCCGTCGAGCATCCTGACGACATAAACCAGATCTTTGACCGCGTCACTTATGGCAAGGGTGGGTAATATACACACACACACACACACACACACACACACACACACACACACACACACACACACACACACACACACACACACACACACACACACACACACACACACACACACACACACACACACACACACACACACATATATATATATATATATATATATATATATATATATATATATATATATATATATACATCTATATATATATGTCGTGCCGAATAAGCAGAACTTGCCATCTTGGCTTAAATAGCAACGCTCATCTTGCCATATAGCACAAGTGAAAATTTGCGTATGCAATAATTTCGCCAAACTCATTCTGAACCTATCGAAAAAAATATATTTCACTGTGCTTGTTTAGTATTAAATTACTGTAAACAAATCTAAAATATATTTAGTTGGGTTAGGCTAAAATAAATTGCTCTTGTTATAATAAGGTTAGGTAAGTTTTCTAAGTTCCTTTTGGTGCAAAATTATAAATTTTTACATTAACATTAATGAAAAAAATATATCTTTAAACGTATAAGAGAAAATTTCAGAAAGGACTTAATTTTAAATGAGTTCTTGCTAATTGACCAGTTTTACATATTCGGCACGACATGTATATATATATATATATATATATATATATATATATATATATATATATATATATATATATATATATATATATATATATATATATATATATATATATATGTCGTGCCGAATAGGCAGAACTTGCGATCTTGGCTTAAATAGCAACGCTCATCTTGCCATATAGGACAAGTGAAAATTTGTGTATGCAATAATTTCGCCAAAATCATTTTGAACCTAACCAAAAAAATATATTTCACTGTGTTTGTTTAGTATTAAATTACTGTAAACAAATCTAAAATATATTTAGTTGCGTTAGGCTAAAATAAATTGCGCTTGTTATAATAAGGTTAGGTAAGTTTTCTAAGTTACTTTTGGCGCAAAATTATAAATTTTTACATCAACATTAATGAAAAAAATATATCTTTAAACGCATAAGAGAAAATTTTATAAAGAACTTAATTTTAAATGAGTTCTTGCTAATTGACCAGTTTTACATATTCGGCACGACACACACACACACACACACACACACACACACATATATATATATATATATATATATATATATATATATATATATATATATATATATATATATATATATATATATATATATATATGTCGTGCCGAATATGTAAAACTGGTCAATTAGCAAGAACTCATTTAAAATTAAGTTCTTTATAAAATTTTCTCTTATGCGTTTAAAGATATATTTTTTTCATTAATGTTGATGTAAAAATTTATAATTTTGCGCCAAAAGTAACTTAGAAAACTTACCTAACCTTATTATAACAAGCGCAATTTATTTTAGCCTAACCCAACTAAATATATTTTAGATTTGTTTACAATAATTTAATACTAAACAAACACAATGAAATATATTTTTTTCGTTAGGTTCAGAATGATTTTGGCGAAATTATTGCATACACAAATTTTCACTTGTCCTATATGGCAAGACGAGCGTTGCTATTTAAGCCAAGATCGCAAGTTCTGCCTATTCGGCACGACATATATATATATATATATATATATATATATATATATATATATATATATATATATATATATATATATATATATATATATATATATATATATATATATATATATATATATACTATATATATATGTGTGTGTGTGTGTGTGTGTGTGTGTGTGTGTCGTGCCGAATAGGCAGAACTTGCGATCTTGGCTTAAATAGCAACGCTCATCTTGCCATATAGGACAAGCGAAAATTTTTGTATGCAATAATTTCGCCAAATCATTCTGAACCTAACGAAAAAAAATATATTTCACTGTGTTTGTTTAGTATTAAATTATTGTAAACAAATCTAAAATATATTTGGTTGGGTTAGGCTAAAATAAATTGTTCTTGTTATAATAAGGTTAGGTAAGTTTTCTAAGATTCTTTTGGAGCAAAATTAAAAATTTTTACATTAGCATTAATGAAAAAAATATATCTTTAATCATATAAGAGAAAATTTTAGAAAGGACTTAATTTTAAATGAGTTCTTGCTAAATGACCAGTTTTACATTTTCGGCAGGACATATATATATATATATATATATATATATATATATATATATATATATATATATATATATATATATATATATATATATATATATATATATATATATATATATATATATATTTTATATATATATATATTTATATATATATGTATTTTTTTTTCAACAAGTCGGTCGTCTCCCACCGAGGCAGGGTGACCCAAAAAAGAAAGAAAATCCCCAAAAAGAAAATACTTTCATCATCATTCAACACTTTCACCACACTCACACATTATCACTGCTTTTGCAGAGGTGCTCAGAATATAACAGTTTAGAAGCATATACGTATAGAGATACACAACATATCCCTCCAAACTGCCAATATCCCAAACCCCTCCTTTAAAGTGCAGGCATTGTACTTCCCATTTCCAGGACTCAAGTCCGACTATATGAAAATAACCGGTTTCCCTGAATCCCTTCACTAAATATTACCCTGCTCACACTCCAACAGATCGTCAGGTCCCAAGTATCATTCGTCTCCATTCACTCCTATCTAACACGCTCATGCACGCTTGCTGGAAGTCCAAGCCCCTCACCCACAAAACCTCCTTTACCCCCTCTTTCCAACCCTTTCGAGGACGACCCCTACCCCTCTTTCCTTCCCCTATAGATTTATATGCTTTCCATGTCATTCTACTTTGATCCATTCTCTCTAAATGACCAAACCACCTCAACAACCCCTCTTCTGCCCTCTGACTAATGCTTTTATTAACTCCACACCTTCTCCTAATTTCCACACTCCGAATTTTCTGCATAATATTTACACCACACATTGCCCTTAGACAGGACATCTCCACTGCCTCCAACCGTCTCCTCGCTGCTGCATTTACCACCCAAGCTTCACATCCATATAAGAGTGTTGGTACTACTATACTTTCATACATTCCCTTCTTTGCCTCCATAGATAACGTTTTTTGACTCCACATATACCTCAACGCACCACTCACCTTTTTTCCCTCATCAATTCTATGATTAACCTCATCCTTCATAAATCCATCCGCCGACACGTCAAATCCCAAGTATCTGAAAACATTCACTTCTTCCATACTCCTCCTCCCCAATTTGATATCCAATTTTTCTTTATCTAAATCATTTGATACCCTCATCACCTTACTCTTTTCTATGTTCACTTTCAACTTTCTACCTTTACACACATTCTCAAACTCATCCACTAACCTTTGCAATTTTTCTTTAGAATCTCCCATAAGCACAGTATCATCAGCAAAAAGTAACTGTGTCAATTCCAATTTTGAATTTGATTCCCCATAATTTAATCCCACCCCTCTCCCGAACACCCTAGCATTTACTTCTTTTACAACCCCATCTATAAATATATTAAACAACCATGGTGACATTACACATCCCTGTCTAAGACCTACTTTTACCGGGAAGTATTCTCCCTCTTTTCTACACACCCTAACCTGAGCCTCACTATCCTCATAAAAGCTCTTTACAGCATTTAGTAACTTACCACCTATTCCATATACTTGCAACATCTGCCACATTGCTCCTCTATCCACTCTATCATATGCCTTTTCTAAATCCATAAATGCAATAAAAACTTCCCTACCTTTATCTAAATACTGTTCACATATATGCTTCAATGTAAACACTTGATCTACACATCCCCTACCCACTCTGAAACCTCCTTGTTCGTCCGCAATTCTACATTCTGTCTTACCTCTATTTCTTTCAATTATAACCCTACCGTATACTTTTCCTGGTATACTCAGTAAACTTATTCCTCTATAATTTTTACAATCTCTTTTGTCCCCTTTCCCTTTATATAAAGGGACTATACATGCTCTCCGCCAATCCCTAGGTACCTTCCCCTCTTTCATACATTTATTAAACAAAAGTACCAACCACTCCAACACTATATCCCCCCCTGCTTTTAACATTTCTGTCATGATCCCATCAGTTCCAGCTGCTTTACCCCCTTTCATTCTACGTAATGCCTCACGTACCTTCACCACACTTACAGTCTGCTCTTCTTCACTCCTAAAAGATGGTATACCTCCCTGGCCAGTGCATGAAATTACCGCCTCCCTTTCTTCCTTAACATTTAAAAGTTCCTCAAAATATTCTCGCCATCTACCTAATACCTCCCTCTCCCCATCTACTAACTCCCCTACTCTGTTTTTAACGGACAAATCCATACTTTCCCTAGGCTTTCTTAACTTGTTTAACTCACTCCAAAATTTTTTCTTATTTTCATTAACATTTCTTGACAGTGCCTCTCCCACTCTTTCATCTGCTCTCTTTTTGCACTCTCTCACCACTCTCTTCACCTTTCTTTTACTCTCCATATACTCTGCTCTTCTTATAACACTTCTGCTTTGTAAAAACCTCTCGTAAGCTACCTTTTTCTCTTTTATCACACCCTTTACTTCATCATTCCACCAATCACTCCTCTTTCCTCCTGCCCCCACCCTCCTATAACCACAAACTTCTGCCCCACATTCTAATACTGCATTTTTAAAACTATTCCAACCCTCTTCAACCCCCCCACTACTCATCTTTGCACTAGCCCACCTTTCTGCCAATAGTCGCTTATATCTCGCCCTAACTTCCTCCTCCCTTAGTTTATACACTTTCACCTCCCTCTTACTTGTTGTTGCCACCTTCCTCTTTTCCCATCTACCTCTTACTCTAACTGTAGCTACAACTAAATAATGATCCGATATATCAGTTGCCCCTCTATAAACATGTACATCCTGGAGCCTACCCATCAACCTTTTATCCACCAATACATAATCTAACAAACTACTTTCATTACGTGCTACATCATACCTTGTATATTTATTTATCCTCTTTTTCATAAAATATGTATTACTTATTACCAAATTTCTTTCTACACATAGCTCAATTAAAGGCTCCCCATTTACATTTACCCCTGGCACCCCAAAATTACCTACTACTCCCTCCATAACATTTTTACCCACTTTAGTATTGAAATCCCCAACCACCATTACTCTCACACTTGATTCAAAACTCCCCACGCATTCACTCAACATTTCCCAGAATCTCTCTCTCTCCTCTACACTTCTCTCTTCTCCAGGTGCATACACGCTTATTATAACCCACTTTTCACATCCAATCTTTATTTTACTCCACATAATCCTTGAATTAATACATTTATAGTCCCTCTTTTCCTGCCATAGCTTATCCTTCAACATTATTGCTACTCCTTCTTTAGCTCTAACTCTATTTGAAACCCCTGACCTAATCCCATTTATTCCTCTCCATTGAAACTCTCCCACCCCCTTCAGCTTTGTTTCACTTAAAGCCAGGACATCCAGTTTCTTCTCATTCATAACATCCACAATCATCTCTTTCTTATCATTTGCACAACATCCACGCACATTCAGACTTCCCACTTTGACAATTTTCTTCTTCTTATTCTTTATATATATATATATATATATATATATATATATATATATATATATATATATATATATATATATATATATATATCTATATATATATATATATGTATATATATATATATATATATATATATATATATATATATATATATATATATATATATATATATATATATATATATATATATATATATATATCGTGCCGAATAGGCAGAACTTGCGATCTTGGCTTAAATAGCAACGTTCATCTTGCCATATAGGGCAAGTGAAAATTTGTGTATGCAATAATTTCGCCAAAATCATTCTGAACCTAACGAAAAAAATATATTTCACTGTGTTTGTTTAGTATTAAATTATTGTAAACAAATCTAAAATATATTTAGTTGGGTTAGGCTAAAATAAATTGTTCTTGTTATAATAAGGTTAGGTAAGTTTTCTAAGTTCTTTTTGGTGCAAAATTATAATTTTTTACATGAACATTAATGAAGAAAATATATCTTTAAACGTATAAGAGAAAATTTTAGAAAGGACTTAATTTTAAATGAGTTCTTGCTAATTGACCAGTTTTACATATTCGGCACGACATATATATATATATATATATATATATATATATATATATATATATATATATATATATATATATATCCTAGGTAGTAGGTTGGTAGACAGCAATCGCCCAGGTAGGTACTACCGTCCTGCCAAGTGAGTGTAAAACAGAAGCCTGTAATTGTTTTACATGATGGTAGGATTGCTGGTGTCCTTTTTTCTGTCTCATTAACATGCAAGATTTCAGGTACGTCTTGTTACTTCTTTACTTCTGCGTACACTTAGGTCACTTAAGAGACCATACAATAAGTGTCAGGGACCCGAGACTGTTCAACTGCCTCCCAGCATACATAAGGGGGATTACCAACAGACCCCTGGCAGTCTTCAAGCTGGCACTGGACAAGCACCTAAAGTCGGTTCCTGACCAGCCGGGCTGTGGCTCGTACGTTGGTTTGCGTGCAGCCAGCAGCAACAGCCTGGTTGATCAGGCTCTGATCCACCAGGAGGCCTGGTCACAGATCGGGCCGCGGGGGCGTTGACCCCCGGAACTCTCTCCAGGTAAACTCCAGGTAAACACTACACATACATGTACAAGCATGTACACTATATGTACAAGCATATATATACACACCCCTGTGGGTTTTCTTCTATTTTCTTTCTAGTTCTTATTCTTGTTTATTTCCTCTTATCTCCATGGGGAAGTGGAACAGAATTCTTCCTCCGTAAGCCATGCGTGTTGTAAGAGGCGACTAAAATGCCGGGGGCAAGGGGCTAGTAACCTCTTCTCCTGTATATATTACTAAATATAAAAGGAGAAACTTTCGTTTTTCCTTTTGGGCCACCCCGCCTCGGTGGGATACGGCCGGTGTGTTGAAAGAAGAAAGATATATATATATATATCTATATATATATATATATATATATATATATATATATATATATATATATATATATATATATATATATATATATATATATATATATATATATATATATATGTCGTGCCGAATATGTAAAACTGGTCAATTAGCAAGAACTCGTTTAAAATTAAGTCCTTTCTGAAATTTTCTCTTATACTTTTAGAGATGTATTTTTTTCATTAATGTTAATGTAAAAATTTTTAATTTTGCACCAAAAGAATCTTAGAAAACTTACCTAACCTTATTATAACAAGCGCAATTTATTTTAGTCTAACCCAACTAAATATATTTTAAATACGTTTACAATAATTTAATACTAAAGAAACATAATCAAATATATTTTTTTCGTTAGGTTCAGAATGATTTTGGCGAAATTATTGCATACATAAATTTTCACTTGTCCTATATGACATTATGAGCGTTGCTATTTAAGCCAAGATCGCAAGTTCTGCCTATTCGGCACGACATATATATATATATATATATATATATATATATATATATATATATATATATATATATATATATATATATATATATATATATATATATATAAATTGTGAAAAAGAAACTGTTGTCTGAGAAATATTTTGTTAGTTGTAATGACTGCTACTCAACTCTGTTGAGTATTTTAAGACGCCTTTAAATTAATACTTGATATTTTGGAGTTCTTACAACGAAAATTATGCAAAGAACAATTTTATTGTAAATTGTCACGAAGTTTTGTATAACTGCATTTTTGAATAGAGAACAATGAAGGCATGAAAAATATGAGATTTTATTTCTAAATAATATCAGCTTAAGACAACATAGAACTTCTTGATTTATTATCTATACACATGTCCAAGAGATAGACTAACTCTTCATTAACTGAATTCATCATAATTTATGACTATGTTTCAATAACACTGAACTCATTAACATATTTTGGTAGTGAGCTCAGGAAAGCTGGTTTCTCTTGTCTCACAGTAACCTATGTAAAGCATTTGACAGTGATCCATGGTTGCCTGCTGACTGGTGACTACATTGTGCTTGATCCCCTGTGTCACACTAACAGGTTCCTCCATTATTCGCATGATGAGCCACTTCCTGACGGAGGCCACCTTCAGGAGCGGCCTCAAGAACTACCTCAGTGCTCTGTAAGTCTTTAGCACCTCTGTCACCTATAGTGGTTTAGATCCTTCTGTGGATGCAATAACATTATTATTATCTTCCAATCTTTGTCTTCTTTCGGTTCCTTCTTTTGACCCTATTTTCCTTCCTTCTGTTCCTCCTTCTCCTCCTAGTTTCCCCTTTTATTTGTCTTCTGTTCATTCTCCCTCTTCTTTTCATGAATTTATTCAAATGTATTCTTTTTTTTCTTCCTTTGCTTGGTTTTGGTTTGGTTTACAGTATATTTCCATTTTTCTGAGACGCTTGGGTGGTCTTTGTGTATACTGTATAAAAGACAACAGTAACAACAGACAACAGGTGAAGATAAGATACGCGTTATACAACAAGCTTTTATAGGGACAATACAGCAAACCTGTCGCAATAAAAGCTTGTTCTGTAGCGTGTCTCATTCTTTACTATTGTTGCTAGTACGCGATTTGGGTCGAGACAACAAGTAGACTGAAATTTAGAGGTGGATCATAGGCTCTGGAGGACGACCAATGACCAGCTCCTCGATGGTTCATTGCAGCCAGTTCGGCAACGCTGACCAAGACGACCTCTGGGATTTCTTGACGGCCGCCGCCCACCGCGACAGGACGCTGCCGGAGTGGATGACGGTGAAGATGATAATGGATACATGGACGCTGAAGATGGGCTACCCTGTGTTACATGTAGTGAGGAGCGGAGACGGCACCTCGGCCACCATCACACAGGTACACGATTACCTCTCATTTCTCAGACGCATTAATAACTTATCCTGTTCTGGGACTTAACATAAGAACATAAGAAAGAAGGAACACTACAACAGGCCTACTGGCCCATGCGAGGCAGGTCCAATTTTCCCATCGGGTTAAGCCAATGCCTTAACCTAGTCAGGTCAGCCACATTCATTGAAGGGAGGAGCGCGGCATCTTCCATACCTCACATTCTCATTTTTTAAATCAACAGATATAATTTATTTTTTTACCTTAAAACTGTTTAACATGAAGTAACATAAGTGAGAAAATAAGAGTCTCACTGAATCAAGATTACAAAGCAAAAACGATGTAGTTATGTAAGAATAACAGGGTGGGTATGGGGTGACTACCGTCCTCAGGATGGGTATTAGGTGACTACCGTCCATAGGATGGGTATAGGGTAACTACTGACCATAGGATGGGTAATGGGGCGACTACCGTCCACAGGATGAGTATGGGGTGAATACTATCCACAAGATGGGTAATGGGGTGACTGCCGTTCACAGAATGGTTATGGGGTTACTACCGTCCACAGGATGGGTAATGGGGTTATTACCGTCCACAGGATGGGTAATGGGGTTATTACCGTCCTCAGGATGGGTATGGGGTGACTACCGTCCACTGAATGGGTATAGGGGTGCATAGAGAAGTTATTAAACTAATTAACCACAGAATAAAAGCAACAACTGACTCAGACCTCAGTTTATTGCGTTGATTTCCTTACTAGGTTCCCCATGTTAGTTTCCTAAAAGTTCCTGTAAACATACAAATTCTATTTTAACTTAGGATAAGCTAAGTTAGGTCAGGATATATTTGGTTGGATTATTTTTGTTACAGGTTAAATCAGGTTACATAAATGAACACATATATTTAACCACAAAAAATTAGAAAGCCCTCGGATTAATCCCAGACTGGATCTAATTATTATTATATTATTATTATTATTATAATCAAGGGGGAAGCGCTAAACCCGGAGGATTATACAGCGCCTGGGGGAGGGATGTGGAAGGCATTCAGGCTTAATTCGGGGAACTGGAGCACAGATCCAATTCCCTAAATCAAGAGCCCCTCACCAACATCACGGAACCTTCCTTGAGGGGATCTAATACCCGCAGAAGCGTTTCCTGCTGGGAAGGAGAGAGAACGAAAGCTCTGGTGACAACTGGTGGATCCCCATCACTTACACCAGTGGAGATAACCCAGACTTTGAACTTACTCAACCACTCACCTGGATGAACGACTCTGGAGCGCCGGTCGTGCTCTCCTACCTGCCCGAGGCCAGCCACTGGGTCGTCTTCAACCTGCAGCAGACTGGCTACTACAGAGTTAACTACGACCATGCCAACTGGAACCTCATAGCTGAGCAGCTCCTGACCAACCATCACGTCATTCACGTTCGGAATCGTGCCCAGATTATCGACGATGCCATGGACCTTGCTCGAGCTGGTGAGTTCCCTGCATTAATAAGTCTGTGAAATATAATATACATGTATATACCCAGTTGTGATAGCCGAATGTTGTGGGTCTCATCCTGGGGGCGAAGATTAAAGGACCATAGTGGAAATAAGACAGTGCGTGATGACGCACTGACTATACTGGGTTATCCTGGGTGGCTAACTTTAGGGGTTAATAATCTAAAAACCTTTTCTTCTCATCTCCGTCCATACATCTTGTAGTAACGTGTATTACAGGAGTCAGTGCTCACAACAGAGAATGGTCACACACCAAAGAAAACGTTAAGTCAATGATAAGTATGGGTGACACAAAGCAAAGAGTAAGAATCAGACACCCTGTGAAGACTATTCGGATTATTAACCATAGGTTACTAACCCGGGATAACCCAAGAAAACTATTCAGTGTAACTAATTACCACTGGGGGTCTCTGGTCCTCTTCCCCAGGATGCGACCCAAGTACTTGTTTATTGCTAAGTGACTAAGATCAACAGGTGTAGAGGGAATCATAGCTAACATACTTCTATATTTTCTTTAGAGACTAGAAAGCTTGTATAAAATAATCTGTCCTCACTATGATTATTACTCCACCTCAGGTGAGTTATCCTACGCTACAGCTCTCCGAGTGTTGAAATACTTGAGCCAGGAAACAGACTACGTGCCCTGGGCCTCTGCTCTTGACAACTTGCAGTACCTCCACGACATGTTCACACACACTGCTGATTACGGAGCTCTGAGGGTAAGCATAATTTACATCTTTCACTACCATCCTTGTTCTACTTTGCCAACTGTACTGAATAAGGAATCTTGATTTCCGCGTGATACCTAGAGGACTCGTCTGAGTGTGCTTACATTTTTACAACTGGTGTATTTTAGTGGAAAATTTTGATTCCTTTTGGAGTGTGTAGCTGTCAGTTACCCATTTTCATTGAAGAAAATGGGATATCAATTTCCATATGATAACTTGTGCCTGCCTCCTTGGAGCAACTTCAAGTTATGAACGATGATATTTAACTGCATTTGAAACTTATGCCGCAATCTGTATTTGTGTAATTATTTCCTCCTGGACTACAGAAATATCTACTTGACTTGGTAGTGCCTCTGTACCAGTCAGTGGGCTTCTGGGACGACTTACAAGACCCACACCTGGAACAGTACAAGCGTGTGTTGGCGGTGCAGTGGGCGTGCAGGCTGGAGTATAGTCATTGCGTGGAGAACTCAGTCACACTCTTCCATAACTGGATGTTCAACCCCGCCAACCAGAGGTGACTAATTTTCTGTCATGTATTAAACCCCCAGAGTCATCACACGTTGCTATCCTTCAAGTAGATACCTTGGTGAAGGTGTTCCAGGAAACTGGAGCTAAGCTTCAACTAAATCCAATCTGATTATTTTTCATTTTTCCAGGCGCTGAATGATCTTTAAGGAATTATCTTGTTTTCAAGAGATATTATTATAATTATGGAGTAGATATGTGTCAAACAGCGCCTGCGTAATAAGAAGTAAGTTGAGTCGATCCAGGTAAACAGAGGGTAGCTTTAATTATTCGTATCAAGAGCCCCTTGAAAGGTTTCCCGTAAGTTTAACAAGACTAATGAGGACCTTGAAGAAAAGACGCGCTTTCCAGAACAAGCTTTTATTGGGCCAGCATTTTGCTCTGTTGAGATCTCTACTTGAAAAAAGCTCTACATCAAGCGAAACATTGTCCCAACAAAAGCTTTCTCTGCCAAGTGTGTCTTTTCTTCACAAGTGTTGGCAACACAACCTTCAGTTTCATTAGTGACCTTCCTGACGGAGATGTGTTTCCCTTACAGTATCATCTCTCCCAACCTGAGGAGCACAGTGTACTGCACCGCCGTGGCTGCAGGAGGCCAGAGTGAGTGGAACTTCACCTGGGCTCAGTACTTGGCCTCCAGCGTCGGATCAGAGAAGCAGAAGCTCCTTGGAGCACTGGGATGTACCAAGAAGATCTGGCTCCTCACTCGGTGAGTCTGACCTCTGCTCGTTATCTACTGAGTGACTGTGTTAGGGAAGGCTCAGATCTTGGGAAGGAGAGTGCAAGAGAGGAGTAGGATAATGGAAGGAAAGGTGTAAGTCGTGGAAAGGAAAGGTGTAAGTCGTGGAAAGGAAAAGGGCAAGACGTGAGAGTTTGCAAGTCACGGGAAGGAGACATGTACAAAGTGGATAAAAGTTGTGAAACGTGGGAAGAAGATGAATGACATAAGGGGTTAATGGTAGTTGAAGCAAAAGGAGTGAACAGGGCGAATGTTGATGCATGGTGATCAGGAAAACAAGCAAAATAAGTAGGGTAACTGTTTATTAGAGCGAGTGGGCAGAAGAATAGGTAAGCACCGGACTGATTTACAGAGTTGTTTTTGACCTACGAAAATGAGTAAGAAATAGATTGTATGAGATAAATGATAAATATTATAGCATGCATAACAAGAGTGACAAGTATCATGTCACTTGGACTAGAGTTGCTGTTGACCTTCACAACACTGTCAGACAGGGAGGTCAGACCTACACAACATGCCATACAGAGAGGTCAGATCTATATAACACTGTCATACAGAGAGGTCAGACCTAAACAACACTGTCAGAGAGGTCAGACCTACCCAACATTGTCATATAGAGAGGTCAGACGTACACAACACTGTCAGACAGAGAGGTCAGACCTAAACAACACTGTCAGAGAGGTCAGACCTACCCAACATTGTCATATAGAGAGGTCAGACGTACACAACACTGTCAGACAGAGAGGTCAGACCTAAACAACACTGTCAGAGAGGTCAGACCTACCCAACATTGTCATATAGAGAGGTCAGGCGTACACAACACTGTCAGACAGAGAGGTCAGACCTAAACAACACTGTCAGAGAGGTCAGACCTACACAACATTGTCAGAGAGGTTAGACCTACACAACACTGTGTTGAGCACAGAGGAACTTCCTCAAGCTCAGCTACAAGAGGTTACGAGTTGTTTTTAACCCCCTTCCTCTTTCAGGTATCTGGAGACGGCGTTCAGCGGGGCAGGAGGTGTCAGAGAGAGTGAGATTTATAGGGCCTTCACAGCAGTCGCCAACAATGACATGGGTCGTCACCTGGCCTGGAACTACCTCAGAAACAATTGGCAACAAATCCGGGATAGGTGAGAACGTAATTTTCATGTAGAATATCTAAACCCGTAGGGCCACACAGCGTCTGGAGAATGGGAAGAAATCATGGTTGATCAGAGAACGGTGGGAATAATGCAGTTCAGGGGAATCAAGAGCTCTTCACCGGCATCAAGGTATCTTGGATCAAAAGTCCTTCACTGGCATCAAGGTACCTTGGATCAAGAGCCCTTCATCGGTATCAGGGTACCTTGGACTAAGAGCCCTTCGCCGGCATCAAGGTACCTTGGTGCAAGAGACCTTCACTAGCATCAAGGTACCTTGGATCAAGAGCCCTTCACCAGCATCAAGGTACCTTGGATTAAGAGCCCTTCACCACTATCAGATACCTTGGATCAAGAGCCCTTCACCGGTCACAAGGTACCTTGGACTAAGAGCCCTTCATCGGCATCAAGGTACCTTGGATTAAGAGCCCTTCATCGGTAACAAGGTACCTTGGACTAAGAGCCCTTCATCGGCATCAAGGTACATTGGATCAAGAGACCTTCATCGGCATCAAGGTACCTTGGATCAAGAGCCCTTCACAGACATCAAGGTACCTTGGATCAAGAGCCCTTCATCGGCATCAAGGTACATTGGATCAAGAGCCCTTCACCGGCATCAAGGTACATTGGATCAAGAGCCCTTCACCGATATCAAGGCAACCATTCCAATAAAGAGTATAAAAATTACAATACAAGGGATGGCTGTAGTAAACTACTGATCCGTACTAGGCAGGTCTACTAGGCCTCCTGAACCACACTTGGGATGTCCAGTAGGCCTACCGGCCTACCGAACCTAAAATAAGGATACACTTTCAGGTGTATATACCTTGAGACGAAGACTACTGAAGATAGAATACTTAAAAAAATAAAAGAAACAGACATTTCTTGAATAAAATTTTGTATTGCATATATGTATTTTTGGGTTTCGAGCACGAAGCACTAAACCCGAAAGAGTCATACAGTTTACTTCATAAAATGAATCGAAATTAAAAAAAAACAAATATTGAAAGGCTTTTGAGAGTACATATATGGAAGAAAGTGGATTCTGCTTAAATGATGTATCTTATTTCTTAATATATCCACTTGTTTAATACATCCACTTGTTTAATATATCCACTTGTTTAATATATCCACTTGTTTAATATATCCACTTGTTTAATATATCCACTTGTTTAATATATCCACTTGCCTACTATAGCCACCTATTTTGTCTGTACTTGCAGGAAACTATATGGAATGAGCAGTAGTGTGATGACGCGAACCACCGGCACCTTCAAGACCACTACCACCCTGCGGGAGGTCAGCACACACACTACTGTTATTATTATTATTATTATTATTATTATTATTATTATTATTATTATTATTATTATTATTATTATTATTATTTTATATTGTTGTGATAAAAGGCTCATTAATGTTTTCTCATTGTCATTTACACCGGACAGTCATTTAAAACAGGCAATCATTTACATTAGGCAGTCATTTACACCAGGCAGTCATTTACACCAGTCATTTACACCAAGCAGTCATTTACACCAGGCAGTCATTCACACCAGTCATTTACACCAAGCAGTCATTTACACCAGGCAGTCATTTACACCAGTCATTTACACCAAGCAGTCATTTACACCAAGCAGTCATTTACACCAGGCAGTCATTTACACCAAGCAGTCATTTACACCAGGCAGTCATTTACACCAAGCAGTCATTTACACCAAGCAGTCATTTACACCAGGCAGTCATTTACACCAGGCAGTCATTTACACCAAGCAGTCATTTACACCAAGCAGTCATTTACACCAAGCAGTCATTTACACCAAGCAGTCATTTACACCAAGCAGTCATTTACACCAGGCAGTCATTCACACCAGTCATTTACACCAAGCAGTCATTTACACCAGGCAGTCATTTACACCAGGCAGTCATTTACATCAGGCAGTCATTTACACCAGGCAGTCATTTACACCAAGCAGTCATTTACACCAGGCAGTCATTTACACCAGGCAGTCATTTACTTCAGGCAGTCATTTACACCAGTCATTTACACCAGGCAGTCATTTACACCAGACAGTCATTTACACCAAGCAGTCATTTACACCAGACAGTCATTTACACCAAGCAGTCATTTACACGAGGCAATCATTTACACCAAGCAGTCATTTGCACCAGGCAGTCATTTACACCAGGCAATCATTTACACTAGGCAATCATTTACACTAGGCAGTCATTTACACCAGGCAGTCATTTACACCAGGCAGTCATTTACACCAGTCATTTGCACCAAGCAGTCATTTACACCAGGAAGTCATTTACACCAGACAGTCATTTACACCAAGCAGTCATTTACACCAGGCAGTCATTTACACCAGACAGTCATTTACACCAGGCAGTCATTTACACCATGCAGTCATTTACACCAGGCAGTCATTTACACCAAGCAGTCATTTACACCAAGCAGTCATTTACACCAGGCAGTCATTTACACCAAGCAGTCATTTACACCAAGCAGTCATTTACACCAAGCAGTCATTTACACCAGGCAGTCATTTACACCAGGCAGTCATTTACACCAAGCAGTCATTTACACCAAGCAGTCATTTACACCAAGCAGTCATTTACACCAAGCAGTCATTTACACCAAGCAGTCATTTACACCAAGCAGTCATTTACACCAGGCAGTCATTTACATTTACACCAAGCAGTCATTTACACCAAGCAGTCATTTACACCAAGCAGTCATTTACACCAGGCAGTCATTTACACCAAGCAGTCATTTACACCAAGCAGTCATTTACACCAAGCAGTCATTTACACCAAGCAGTCATTTACACCAAGCAGTCATTTACACCAGGCAGTCATTTACACCAAGCAGTCATTTACACCAAGCAGTCATTTACACCAAGCAGTCATTTACACCAAGCAGTCATTTACACCAAGCATTCATTTACACCAAGCATTCATTTACACCAAGCAGTCATTTACACCAGACAGTCATTTACACCAAGCAGTCATTTACACCAAGCAGTCATTTACACCAAGCAGTCACTTACACCAAGCAGTCATTTACACCAGACAGTCATTTACACCAAGCAGTCATTTACACCAAGCAGTCATTTACACCAGACAGTCATTTACACCAAGCAGTCATTTACACCAAGCAGTCATTTACACCAAGCAGTCATTTACACCAAGCAGTCATTTACACCAAGCAGTCATTTACACCAAGCAGTCATTTACACCAAGCAGTCATTTACACCAAAGCAGTCATTTACACCAAGCAGTCATTTACACCAGGCAGTCATTTACACAGCAGTCATTTACACCACGCAGTCCTTTACACCACGCAGTCATTTACACCAAGCAGTCATTTACACCAAGCAGTCATTTACACCAAGCAGTCATTTACACCAAGCAGTCATTTACACAAGCAGTCATTTACACCAAGCAGTCATTTACACCAAGCAGTCATTTACACCAGCAGTCATTTACACCAGCAGTCATTTACACCAAGCAGTCATTTACACCAAGCAGTCATTTACACCAAGCAGTCATTTACACCAAGCAGTCATTTACACCAAGCAGTCATTTACACCAAGCAGTCATTTACACCAGCAGTCATTTACACCAGGCAGTCATTTACACCAGCAGTCATTTACACCAAGCAGTCATTTACACCAAGCAGTCATTTACACCAAGCAGTCATTTACACCAGCAGTCATTTACACCAAGCAGTCATTTACACCAAGCAGTCATTTACACCAAGCAGTCATTTACACCAAGCAGTCATTTACACCAAGCAGTCATTTGCACCAAGCATCATTTACACCAGCAGTCATTTACACCAAGCAGTCATTTACACCAGCAGTCATTTACACCACGCAGTCATTTACACCAAGCAGTCATTTACACCAAGCAGTCATTTACACCAAGCAGTCATTTACACAGCAGTCATTTACACCAAGCAGTCATTTACACCAAGCAGTCATTTACACCAAGCAGTCATTTACACCAAGCAGTCATTTACACCAAGCAGTCATTTACACCAAGCAGTCATTTACACCAAGCAGTCATTTACACCAAGCAGTCATTTACACCAAGCAGTCATTTACACCACAGGCAGTTTACACCAAGCAGTCATTTACACCAAGCAGTCATTTACACCAAGCAGTCATTTACACCAGGCAGTCATTTACACCAAGCAGTCATTTACACCAGGCAGTCATTTACACCAAGCAGTCATTTACACCAAGCAGTCATTTACACCAAGCAGTCATTTACACCAAGCAGTCATTTACACCAAGCAGTCATTTACACCAAGCAGTCATTTACACCAAGCAGTCATTTACACCAAGCAGTCATTTACACCAAGCAGTCATTTACACCAAGCAGTCATTTACACCAAGCAGTCATTTACACCAAGCAGTCATTTACACCAAGCAGTCATTTACACCAAGCAGTCATTTACACCAAGCAGTCATTTACACCAAGCAGTCATTTACACCAAGCAGTCATTTACACCAAGCAGTCATTTACACCAAGCAGTCATTTACACTAGGCATTTACACCAAGTCATTTACACCAAGCAGTCATTTACACCAAGCAGTCAGCAGTCATTACACCAAGCAGTCATTTACACCAAGCAGTCATTTACACCAAGCAGTCATTTACACCAAGCAGTCATTTACACCAATCAGTCATTTACACCAAGCAGTCATTTACACCAGGCAGTCATTTACACCATGCAGTCATTTACACCAAGCAGTCATTTACACCAAGCAGTCATTTACACCAGGCAGTCATTTACACCAAGCAGTCATTTACACCAAGCAGTCATTTACACCAAGCAGTCATTTACACAAAGCAGTCATTTACACCAGGCAGTCATTTACACCAAGCAATCATTTACACCAAGCAGTCATTTACACCAAGCAGTCATTTACACCAAGCAGTCATTTACACCAAGCAGTCATTTACACCAGGCAGTCATTTACACAAAGGAGTCATTTACACATTTACAAGCAGTCATTTACACCAAGGCAGTCATTTACACCAGGCAGTCATTTACACCAAGCAGTCAGCAGTCATTTACACCAAGCAGTCATTTACACCAAGCAGTCATTTACACCAAGCAGTCATTTACACCAAGCAGTCATTTACACCAAGCAGTCATTTACACCAAGCAGTCAGTCATTTACACCAAGCAGCAGTCATTTACACCAAGCAGTCATTTACACCAGGCAGTCATTTACACCAGGCAGTCATTTACACCAAGCAGTCATTTACACCAAGCAGTCATTTACACCAAGCAGTCATTTACACCAAGTCAGTCATTTACACCAGATTTACACCAAGTCATTTACACCAAGCAGTCATTTACACCAAGCAGTCATTTACACCAGGCAGTCATTTACACCAAGCAGTCATCATTTACACCAAGCAGTCATTTACACCAGGCAGTCATTTACACCAGTCATTTACACCAGGCAGTCATTTACACCAAGCAGTCATTTACACCAGTCATTTACACCAAGCAGTCATTTACACCAGGCAGTCATTTACACCAGGCAGTCATTTACACCAAGCAGTCATTTACACCAAGCAGTCATTTACACCAAGCAGTCATTTACACCAAGCAGTCATTTACACCAGGCAGTCATTTACACCAAGCAGTCATTTACACCAGACAGTAATTTACACCAAGCAGTCATTTACACCAAGCAGTCATTTACACCAGACAGTTATTTACACCAAGCAGTCATTTACACCAAGCAGTCATTTACACCAAGCAGTCATTTACACCAAGCAGTCATTTACACCAAGCAGTCATTTACACCAGGCAGTCATTTACACCAGGCAGTCATTTACACCAGTCATTTACACCAAGCAGTCATTTACACCAAGCAGTCATTTACACCAAGCAGTCATTTACACCAAGCAGTCATTTACACCAAGCAGTCATTTACACCAGGCAGTCATTTACACCAGGCAGTCATTTACATCAGGCAGTCATTTACACCAGGCAGTCATTTACACCAAGCAGTCATTTACACCAGGCAGTCATTTACACCAGGCAGTCATTTACATCAGGCAGTCATTTACACGAGTCATTTACACCAGGCAGTCATTTACACCAGACAGTCATTTACACCAAGCAGTCATTTACACCAGGCAGTCATTTACACCAAGCAGTCATTTACACCAGGCAGTCATTTACACCAAGCAGTCATTTACACGAGACAGTCATTTACACCAAGCAGTCAATTACATCAGTCATTTACACCAGGCAGTCATTTACACCAGGCAGTCATTTACACCAGGCAGTCATTTACATCAGGCAGTTATTTACACCAGGCAGTCATTTACACCAAGCAGTCATTTACACCAAGCAGTCATTTACACCAAGCAGTCATTTACACCAAGCAGTCATTTACACCAAGCAGTCATTTACACCAAGCATTCATTTACACCAAGCAGTCATTTACACCAGACAGTCATTTACACCAAGCAGTCATTTACACCAAGCAGTCATTTACACCAAGCAGTTATTTACACCAAGCAGTCATTTACACCAGACAGTCATTTACACCAAGCAGTCATTTACACCAAGCAGTCATTTACACCAGACAGTCATTTACACCAAGCAGTCATTTACACCAAGCAGTCATTTACACCAAGCAGTCATTTACACCAAGCAGTCATTTACACCAAGCAGTCATTTACACCAAGCAGTCATTTACACCAAGCAGTCATTTACACCAAGCAGTCATTTACACCAAGCAGTCATTTACACCAAGCATTCATTTACACCAAGCAGTCATTTACACCAAGCAGTCATTTACACCAAGCAGTCATTTACACCAAGCAGTCATTTACACCAAGCAGTCATTTACACCAAGCAGTCACTTACACCAGGCAGTCATTTACACCAGACAGTCATTTACACCAGGCAGTCATTTACACCAAGCAGTCATTTACACCAGGCAGTCATTTACACCAAGCAGTCATTTACACCAAGCAGTCATTTACACCAAGCAGTCATTTACACCAAGCAGTCATTTACACCAAGCAGTCATTTACACCAAGCAGTCATTTACACCAAGCACCTGAAAGAAATCTTTAGAATTGATTTTGCGTTTGTTTACAACGTTAATTATGTATATATATTTACCTTTTTTATTATTTTTTGACCTGTCTATTCGAGGATTATGATCTTTTGTTCCAAGGAGAGAATAGCTCTAATTCCTTGGATTAAAAGTTCTTCATCAGCCTCAAGAACCCCTGCCCCTGAAGGTGGTTCTAGTTATTTTATGAAGGAAAATATCGTAGATCTCCTCTACAGCCTTTATGTGATGGATTTGAGGTACACAATGAAGTTACTGGATAGACTGATTATTATATTTAAATGTTTGTATTTGTGTGGAGCGCTAAAACCGTGTGGGACACATGATCTTTACAGATGGAGGCGTTCAAAGAGGAACATGAGGGTAACCTGGGGCCATTAGCTAGAGACATGAAGCAAGCTCTCGAGACCGTCAACAACAACATCAAGTGGATGGACGCAAACTACGCCAACATCGTGGAGTGGATTACATCCATGACTACTTCAAACTGAGCTCCAGACTGTAGTAGTAGTAGTAGTAGTAGTAGCAGTAGTAGTAGTAGTAGTAGTAGTAGTAGTAGCAGCAGCAGCAGCAGTAGTAATAATAGTAAAGGTAGAAATATACAAGAATAGAGGAGGAGTGTTGCAGTAGGTAATGGTGCATGCCAGACAGATCTTTCTGCAATCCAACACTTTTAAAATCACATGTTCGTACAACCTATATTTAAAGCTACTCAAGGAGTTAGCTAATAGTAGTAGTAACTGTAATGGTAGAAGAACGTAGTAGTTGCAGCAGTGTTTACCCTTGGTGTTATTTTATGATAGAAGAAATTAGAACATTGACCCCGACGCAAGTTATAAGACACGACCAATGTAAAACAAAAGCAAGTGATGACCACACAGTAGTGACCCACGACACTGTGCGGATGTATGAAGCTGGATATATTAATCCGGATTTATTACAGTTGTTTTGGTAGCTGTGGAGTGACTGAAAGTATAAATAATTATTACATCAAGTACAGATAAACATTATGACACGAGGTACAGATCTCTTGCTGGGAAATTAACTCGCTCTGCATACTGAAGGAATAATACATAAATAAATCGCACATAGGAGAGAGGAGCTTACGGAGACGTTACGGTATGACTTGGATCATTAACAAAGTCACATTAACAGAATGGAGAGGTTAGGTTAGGTAAGGTACGTCAGGAAACAGGACAAGTGTTTCCTGACACGTGTCTTAGGCAGATGATGACCCGCCGTTGGAGCTTTTGTTCATCTGACCGAGGCCTTCCACTGGCTTACCGGTCCACCCCTTTAAAAATTATGGCCATAGTTATAACCAACATACTGATACATGTGTCAGAAAGGAGAGAAGGAGGCAGTATATATAAGCCAGGTAGTAGGGACGGGACTAGAGAGGTGGGAGGAGTAGTAGTATTAGTAGCAGTAGAGGTAAGGCAGGTACTGGAAGTTTTACTAGAAGCTCGTTAATTAAGCTCCTCTCTCGCATGTGCGCATTATTTGTGTGTTGTTCTAGTCACAGTATTGTGCCTTTTTTGTTCCTTGCTGAATTAATACTGGGGATCGAACTGACGGGTTTGAAACTGCAGGTTGACGGCTGTACCGACTTACTGTAGCTACAGGGCATACAATATTTGCTAATTCGGTCGCCGGTATTCGATACACAGTTTGTTACTTTTATGAACTGTTGCTGTGACTATAATCACCAGTGAGCAACCATAACGAATGTGTACTTTTCTGTGTGAAAGATAGTTTTATTTGTGCTTGAAATTAATATTTTCTTTAATGCATCATAATATAGGCAGTTACTAGAGTTTAAAGCCTGTCCACTACACGAGGGTCATTAAGGCTGCAAGTTGCCTGTTCACCAACACTTAAGTGCCTAAACTAGAAATTAAACTCTCGGTATATGTACACGGTGTATATACCCTCTGTAGTAATATATATATGTCTTGCCGGATAGGTAAAATTGATGAATTACCATTATTATTATTATTATAATCAAGGGGAAGCGCTAAGCTCGTAGGATTATATAGCACCTGTGGGGAATGTGGAAGATATTCAGGTTTAATTCAGAGAACTAGAGCACAGATTCAATTCCCTAGATCAAGAGCCCAACACCAACATCAAGGAACCTTCCGTGAGGGGATCAATTAGCAAAAACTAAAATTAAGTCCTTTCTAAAATTTTCTTATGTACATTTAAAGATATATATATTTTTATGTATGTTAATGTAAAAAATAATAATTTTGTACCAAAAGAACCTTAGAAAACTTCCTAACCATATTATAACAAGCGCAATTTAATTTTACCTATTTCAACTAAATATATTTTAGATAAGTTTACAATAATTTAATAATAAACAAACACAGTGAAATATATTTTTTCGTTAGGTTAACAATGATTTATGCGAAATGATTGCATACACCAATTTTCGCTTACCTTATTCGGCAAGAAGAGCGTTGCTATTTAAGCCAAAATAGCAAGATTTATATATATATATATATATATATATATATATATATATATATATATATATATATATATATATATATATATATATGTATATATATATATATATATATATATATATATATATATATATATATATATATATATATATATATATGTTTGTGTGTGTGTGTTTGTGTGTTTGTGTGTGTGTGTGTGTGCAATTAATCGTAGACAGGCAGTCTTAACGCAAGACAAGCCACAGGGGAAAGGAAATCTTCAACTCAAAATCTTTCACACGTCACCGTTCGTCATCAGGAGCTATGCAATGTTGCAAGAACAACAACAGGCAGATTGAGTTGAAGTTTTCTCAGCCGAAAAGTAGCGTGTTGATGTCGGTCTGTTCCTCCTGAGGAGGAACATTGTTATAAGAGGTTTTTTATAACATAAAGGACATTGTTTCAACTAAGTTATTTGTGCTGGTAAACCATAACTATGTTTTTTATAATTAAAATAAACTGTGTTTACCTGTTAGTTTATTTTATCCCCCGTGGGTCTACCTGTAGGGTGTTCGGGGGGTCATCGCCCCTGTGGCCCAGTCCTTGACCAGGCCTCCAGGTGGATCAGGGCCTGATTAACAAGGCTGTTACTGCTGGCCGCACGTAGTCCAATGTACGAACCACAGCCCGGCTGATCGGGTACTAACTTTATGTACTTGTCCAGCTCCCTCTTGAGGGCAACCAGGGGTCTTGAAGGCAACCAGGGGTCTTGAATGCAACCAGGGGTCTTGAAGGCAACCAGGGGTCTTGAGCGCAACCAGGGGTCTTGAAGGCAGCCAGGGGTCTTGAGCGCAACCAGGGGTCTTGAAGGCAGCCAGGGTTCTTGAGGGCAACCAGGGGTCTTGAAGGCAACCAGGGGTCTTGAGGGCAGCCAGGGGTCTTGAAGGCAGCCAGGGGTCTTGAGGGCAACCAGGGGTCTTGAAGGCAGCCAGGGGTCTTGAGGGCAACCAGGGGTCTTGAAGGCAGCCAGGGGTCTTGAGCGCAACCAGGGGTCTTGAGGGCAGCCAGGGGTCTTGAGGGCAACCAGGGGTCTTGAAGGCAACCAGGGGTCTTGAGCGCAACCAGGGGTCTTGAAGGCAACCAGGGGACTTGACGGCACCCAGGGGTCTTGAAGGCAGCCAGAGGTCTTGAAGGCAACCAGGGGTCTTGAAGGCAGCCAGAGGTCTTGAAGGCAACCAGGGGTCTTGAAGGCAACCAGGGGTCTATTGGTAATTCCCCTTATGCCTGGTGGAAGGATGGCCCGGGTTATAGTCAATTAGTCACAGTCAGTAACAAGAGTTTTGCGACCGATAGTCTTTGTATTATGAAGGTTGACAGTGTCAGTCACTGTAGAAGGTGTCAGTCACAGCAGGTGTCATCACAGCAGGTGTCAATCACTGTAGAAGGTGCCAGTCACTGCGGAAGGTGCAAGTCACTACAGAAGGTGTCAGTCACTGCAGAAGGTGTCAGTCACTGCAGGTGTCAGTCACTGCAGAAGGTGCCAGTCACTGCGGAAGGTGCAAGTCACTACAGAAGGTGTCAGTCACTGCAGAAGGTGTCAGTCACTGCAGGTGCCAGTCACTGCAGAAGGTGCCAGTCACTGCAGAAGGTGCAAGTCACTGCAGAAGGTGCCAGTCACTGCAGAAGGTGCCAGTCACTGCAGAAGGTGCCAGTCACTGCAGAAGGTGCCAGTCACTGCAGAAGGTGCCAGTCACTGCAGAAGGTACCCGCCAGTCTGGTAATCAATGAATATAATTAGGTTAATTATGGGTATGACAGACAATAAAACATAAGTTGAAGAAAATGAAAATCAATACTTATATTAATTGCAAGTTTATTTAATCAAGAAAAAAATAATACTACGACAGTGAAAATGAATCAACTTCAAAAAATCCTAGACGGTAAATAAATGATATACAGATATACCTAACTGACACATAACGTGAAAGGCATTTATACACCAAGACAGACATACCATGAGGTGTATGTCTTTTAGTGTATAAGTACTAAGAATTTATTATAATCGCTATTTCAGGGTTTAAAGTATTCGTGACTAGTGGTTAACAAGTTACGTGCAGCCTTCTAGACCCTCTTGTAGTACTACATAAAGCTTTAAACCCCATTAACCATCCAAGGGCAAAGCTCAACGCGACTTGCTGGTAAGTAGGGCAGACTCCAGGCAGTAAGGTTCAGTAGTATGTCCTGAGAGACATAAACATCACTCAATCAGATTTTCTAGCACACTGAGAGTGGAGTAAGATGACTGGGAAAAAAAACTATGCCACGGGCGGGGTTAGAACCTGCGATCAGAGAGTCATAAAACTCCAGACCGATGAGTTAGCCACTGGGCTTGTTTACAATCGTGTTATTATGACTGGTAAGTCAGCATAGGGGTGTGTCATATCGCAGTAGTGATATTGTATGCGGGTTCTAACCCCGCCCGTGGTATGGAAAGTTTAAAAATGCTATAAGTCGTATCAAGGAGATACTGTATAAGAGGAAAAATTTAGGCATATCAACCAAATACGTCCATAATAGACAAACTATAGAACGTTGTAAAAATGGTGAAGATGATCGGTATGGTGAGCCTGGCAGCCAGAACCAGCCGTCTGAGCTTGGCTTTCGTCTGCTCCTTGCTGGAGGGTGTCCAGGCAGCCTTTGGTCTTCCTTTATTTTCCTTCTGCAGCTTCTGGTAGTGCTTGTCTAGTGTCTCAGAAGCGTCCTGCTGCTGCAGCGTCCTGTAACAGTTGTCGATGATAGAGTGGAAGACCACAACGAAGAAGATGATCCCGATGCAGGCCAAGAGCCACACGTCAACCATTTTGATGTATGAGGTCTTGGGCAGTGACGATGAAGCCTGTCGCAGATGTGAACATTAAAGAAGAGATGAATAGATTACTGAACACAAGACAATATTGCCGCACCAACAAACTACATTACAGCTTCCACAAACTACCATTACAACATCCACAAACTACCATTAACACACCCACAAACGACCATTTTCATGTAAAGAACTATTCCCAAACTCACACGAAATATACTTACTACATCCACACAAATCATACCATCTTCACGCCCAAACAAGCTACCATTCCTACACCCATACACTATTATTCTCCACTACGACAAAAAATTAGAACGTACTATTGCAGTAAAAATTATTATTATTATTATTATTATTTTATTCGAAAACGAACGCCGAACTGTATGGATCATACAGTAGAAAAAAAAAATAGCTTTATACCTGAGTGAAAAGCGTGGCCATGACCAAGAGAACTGTTAGTGCGGACATCATGCGCACGTCGAACATGGAGACATTGAAGAAGAGAGTAACGTAGCTGATGACAAGCAGGATGAGGGAGGGCGTGAAGATGTTGAGTATAGCGTAGCCACAGAGGCGTTTCAGCCTGACCCTAGCCCGTACCTCGCTGAAGTTATTGGAGGTCTGGTGTAGCAGAGTCACCTCTCCCACCAGCAACCCCAGACATAGAAAACTTAGTGGAATAATTAAATGACAGAAAGTGGAGATAAATAGAAAGATAACTGACATAAGGGGAAGCGGAGGCATAAGAGAGTTTAGTTTAATAGGTTTATTTTGCACCCCATACCCATCCTGTGGGTGATAGTCAAAAGATTACAGAGGTACATAATGGGTCCAGGGACTGGACCCCAAAGTTATGATAGATGAACTAGTTACAAAGGTAAGGAATTCACAATGGGAAGCGGAGGCATAAGGGAGAAGAGGGAAAATGGAAATTAACTACACTATAGACAAATGCCACCGGGTAAACCAGATTACTCAAATATTTGGATTACCCAAATGTTCAGGTTACAAAAAAATGTAAATTTCTCAAGCAAAATAAAAACCCCGGCTCGTGGTTCTCGACGAGGCCCAAGTTACCTCATACTCGAGGAGGAGGTCGCTGCCGGTGTAGAGGGCGGAGGAGAGGTTGGGGTGGAAAGTGAGGTAGTTGACAGAGCCAGAGGCCATCCTGAGATGAGCGTCGCAGTACTGCACGTCGAATGGGTAGAACACGAGGCCAAAGTCGCAGAGGAAGTGCAGGTTGTAGCGACGTCGGAGGCTGAGGGTGTTGCAGGCCCCTGAGTACACCTCCACTGTGAGGGGGGAAGAGAATGTTAGGAAAAGGATTAAAGATTTGACGGGAGAGATGCTAATAAATGTTTGTAAAGAACGAGAGAGAGATATCATGTTTTTACCTAAAAATACATTTATTGGTAAATCAAGGTATCGGTGAATCGCCTTCATCAGTTCTAAATGACAATGAGCACTAGTGACAACATTATTAAAGATTACTGGAAAGTCTTAAACAGGTGAGTCGTCATCCCAGATAATTTTGAAGATATATTGTGTTTATTAGAGTACATATTTTTTTTGTAATTTGTTTGAAAAATAAAGAAAAACTTTATATATGAAAGGGAGTGTATGAAATTATATATTATGGAGAGGAATTCCAACATTAACAAAATGTACTAAACTGAATATATATATATATATATATATATATATATATATATATATATATATATATATATATATATATATATATATATATATATATATATATATATATATATATATGTATGTGGAGTCAAAAAATGTTATCTATGGAGGAAAAGAAGGGAATGTATGAAAGTATAGTAGTACCAACACTCTTATATGGATGTGAAGCTTGGGTGGTAAATGCAGCAGCGAGGAGACGGTTGGAGGCAGTGGAGATGTCCTGTTTAAGGGCAATGTGTGGTGTAAATATTATGCAGAAAATTCGGAGTGTGGAAATTAGGAAAAGGTGTGGAGTTAATAAAAGTATTAGTCAGAGGGCAGAAGAGGGGTTGTTGAGGTGGTTTGGTCATTTAGAGAGAATGGATCAAAGTAGAATGACATGGAAAGCATATAAATCTATAGGGGAAGGAAGGCGGGGTAGGGGTCGTCCTCGAAAGAGTTGGAGAGAGGGGGTAAAGGAGGTTTTGTGGGCAAGGGGCTTGGACTTCCAGCAAGCGTGCGTGAGCGTGTTAGATAGGAGTGAATGGAGACGAATGGTACTTGGGACCTGACGATCTGTTGGAGTGTGAGCAGGGTAATATTTAGTGAAGGGATTCAGGGAAACCGGTTATTTTCATATAGTCGGACTTGAGTCCTGGAAATGGGAAGTACAATGCCTGCACTTTAAAGGAGGGGTTTGGGATATTGGCGGTTTGGAGGGATATGTTGTGTATCTTTATACGTATATGCTTCTAAACTGTTGTATTCTGAGCACCTCTGCAAAAACAGTGATAATGTGCGAGTGTGGTGAAAGTGTTGAATGATGATGAAAGTATTTTTTGGGGGGGATTTTCTTTCTTTTTTTTGGGTCACCCAGCCTCGGTGGGAGACGGCCGACTTGTTAAAAAAAGATATATATATATATATATATATGTATATATATATATATATATATATATATATATATATATATATATATATATATATATATATATATATATATGTATATATATATATATATATATATATATATATATATATATATATATATATATATATATATATATATATATATATGCATGGTATATATAAGGTAAAAACTGATATACATATTGATATATTGAAATACAGTCTTATTTTCCACGCAATATTTTAATCATACCAACTTGGAAACTGAAAAGTTTATAGAAATATAAGAATTTTGTTTATTACACCCGGGAAAACAGTGTTAGAATTTTCTCTGTACTTTAAAATAATGTTATAAGTTGCCCGCGTCAGTATGAAGCAATCAAACAATGAATGGTTAAAGCATCACATAATATCTTACCTTCAGCTGCGGCCGTCTTGTTCATAGTATGAGACTGGCAGAGCCTTGAGAGGAGAGCAACAGTGTAGGAGTCAACTTCAGTATAATCATTACCGTTAGTGTTCATGAAGCGGATCAGTGGTGTCCACAGCTGCTGGATGGTTGAGAGTGGCACCTTGTTGAGACTTTTGCTCTCCTTCAGGTTCTGGTACTGAAGCCTTTCGTCGGACCAACTCAGTTCAATTTCAAAGGCCAGCTTCATTGCCATACCCTCAGTGTCTATAGTCACCGTGTCGATAAAAATATTGACGGTGATGGGGACGCTGTCCTTGTGTATTCCTTTGGGTTTGGGGGACATAAATTGTTGATAGTCTTCGGGAAAGATAATCAAATGGCAGTCGTTCTCGTCTGTGCTGTCGCTGCAGTCGTACTTGTGGTCGCAGCGGTGTTCCACAGGGATACAGGTGGCGTCGTCGCACGTAAACTGATTCTCCGAACACGTAGTCAAGAGTAGCTGTCGGACATCTCCAGGTTTCTGGCCACATCTTTCGGTTTCGAGGAACCACAAGCGACGCCCCATAGGAAAGTATGGTTGAGTAGGCAATAGCCGAGCTAAGACTATAGAGTGTTCAGTGTCGACCCAGGACCAGGTCTCGTTCAACAGGAGTATCTGACTTTTACTAAAGCCCTTGAACACTAAACCACCATCTTCATCCTGCCAAGGTGTGAAAGAATTCTTATGACTCTCTCTCTCGCATGTCCCTCGAAAGGTAAACACTCTTTGATCATCAAACCTACATGCTGCAATAGCTGTTTCGTCAAAACAGTTGACGTCGTCTAGCAGATTTTTACCAAGGTAAACACAATTTTCATAAAAGAGACCATTGGGCTCTCCTTTGGACCACAATGGAGTGAGATCTGTGTATGGATCATTCGTGGACCTCCACACTCCTTCTTGCTCTAGGTCATTGACTGGTGTCCAAATATCTCGAGCTCCCGTAGTATTCGGAAATTTTTGCATAACCAGAGCGTGAAGAGTATTCACTTCCTCTCTAGTGGTGGGCAAGGGAAGGTGGGCACCCAGACTATAACAAAGGTACTGAGCTGTCGAGAACGACACTAATGGAAACATGAAAAAAAAGGGGTCAATGGTGTTGCGGCAGAGTTGCTTGAGCGTCTGAGAATACCCGGAAACGCCCTGTAGCAGCAAGTCTTTTTCCCAAGAAAGGTAGTCACCTTGAGAGTCCCTCGCACACCTAGCGACCTCCTCCACCTCTTGCTGAGTCATGGCTCTGCTCCAGATGTTTACCTGAAGAGAAATTCAGGTGAAAAGGAGGCACGCAACTAAGTCTTAGGTTGTTTTCCCTTGAATCTGATACTAAGCATGATTCTTACATTAATCATTCGTATTATCATGCTGTATCTTTCCTATCTTTATTATCAGTCATCAGTGGTTATTAACAGATCATTTTCTGTGTCGTGGAAAATTACATTAATACAGTTTTGTTTTTGAAAATGCAAATTGTCTCTATTCGTAAATAATTATATTAATAAAATATGTTTTGACCAGGTTAGTAGCATGTTTAAGCTTAGGTACGAGGATCATTTATCATTATCATCATGAATTAACTGAGATTGGTGCTTTTAAATGCAAAATTAACGTAGAGTATTTCACATTTAGATCCTTCCAAGGTTTTACCAGACGAATTTAGAAATTTTATAGTCTGCCAAAGCTTTTCTCTCCAGGGAAAGTGGACTTGCAAGCAAGACTTCATGGATTTTCTCAAGAAGAGGCGACCTAACCATTCAATATCGTCAGAAATACAAGTTAATGTACACCTTGAAGAATGGGACACAGAGGCAAAAGAATATCATTATTAAACATTAGTAACTTCTGTAGAGTCGAGAAGCCAATGAACATTGAAGATTTACAATAGAAATGCACTATCATCGCCTCAAATATTTAGACAGAAACAGAGGTAAAAGAAAGACAAGTGTGCAAAGGTGTATTAAGATAACCTTTGGGTCACCAGGATTTGAGATTTATAAGAGCTCCTGATAAGCGAAACGTAGTACTCAGTAGACAGCCATCGCGTGCTCTAAAGTCTGCTGTCTGCTTTCCCATGTACAAGATGAGGCTTTTAGTACGAACCTGAGTCAAGTCTCCAGCGTACTCCAGGAAATACGAGGATGGTCCACGACCTAACCAGAGGTGGTCAGCGTGAATGGACTCGTCCAGGACCACTGTTTCCTTGTACTGGAACCGTCCGTTTACATAGCTGGTTAGCAGCTGGTTCAAGTGATCGTACTTGAAGCACAGATGGTACCACCTGAAATATTTTGATGCTTTTCATTTGTTTCTGTTTACATGTTGAGCACACACACAGACACACACACACACACACACACACACACACACACACACACACACACATACACACACACACACACACACACACACACACACACACACACACACACACACACACACACACACACACACACACACACACACACACACACATACACGTGGATGTGTGAGAAATGACCACGGAGGGAGTTGAATGATAGCTCTAAACCTTTCATGTTGCAATAAATGTATCATCAGGACCTTGCAGTGTTGCAGAAAAGAGGAAGTCCAAGCAAATTCATTCAAGCAATAATCACTTTTTCGCGATTTCATTATATATATATATATATATATATATATATATATATATATATATATATATATATATATATATATATATATATACACACACAATTACAAGATAGATATTGAATGAGTGATGGTGAATGTGTTTCTTTTATGGGTCGCTCTACCAGGCGACTTATGGCCGGTGTAATAAAAAATAATGACAAATGTTTTTTTTTTTTCTTTCAAAAAATTCCTTGCACATAAACATGAAAGAATACATCACAAAGCGATAATGTAAATATGTTTGGAGTCCAGCTGTCCACATTTACGACCATCTGGGAAGTTAGATAAACAAGACTTGAAGAATGTGAGAGATCACCTCGATCGGTAAACGTCAGCAACCTTATGGATTCTGAAGTGACAAGGGAGGACGGAGTATCGAGCCTTCACCTCCTTCTTGCGCTGGATGACCCAAGCGGGTTTATCGCTTCTTGAATTGCAATATATATATATATATATATATATATATATATATATATATATATATATATATATATATATATATATATATATATATATATATATATATATATATATATATATATATATATATATACTTCCTTCCTGAGGTGTGCACCCTCTTTTGACAACCGAACACTCGACGAATATGACGCACACCTGAGGTCAACCTTTAAGAACGCACTGAACCTGTCACTAGAGAATCAGCAATGGGATCAGGCAACCCTCCCAGTGCGACTGGGAGGTATAGGGGTGCGCAAAGCAACGCATGTTGCTTTGCCTGCTTTTCTGTCTTCGTGTTTGGCTTCCTGTGCATTAGTCAAGAAGATAGTTCCCGAACGCTTGAGAGACGTGATAGGAGCTCAAGACCCAAGGTTTACTGAAGCAGCGATTCGGTGGGACACCCTTACAGATTCCTCTAGTAGACCAGCTCCTCCCAAAGAACACAAACAGTCCCACTGGGACAAACCGATCATGGAAAAAATCGCCAACACAATGCTGTCCAGTGCTTCAGGAAAGGACAAAGCTCGTCTCCTGGCAGTGAAGGCACCACACTCAGGAGATTTCCTGTTAGCTGTTCCCAGTTCCTCCTTGCGCACTCAACTAGACACACAGGTCATTCGGATTGGTGTTGCTCTTCGACTAGCCGTCCCTATCCTCACCGAACATAGGTATATTTGCAGCAGGGCGACAGCTGATCAATTCGGACTTCATGGTCTCGTGTGTCACACAGCAGAAGGGAAGTATGCCAGACATGAGGAGGTCAATGATATCATAAAGAGAAGCCTCGCCACAGCCTGTTGCCCAGCTCAACGGGAACCCTAAGTGCAGAGGTCTGACGGAAGTCAAAACCGTCCTGATGGAGCCACTATGCTACCTTGGAAGGATGGAAAGCAGATTGCCTGGGACTACACCTGTGCCGCCACATTGGCAGACACGTACTTGCCATACTCTGTAGTGGAAGGGGTGGAGCTGCCAGCCATAGGGAGACCCAAAAGATCCGCAAATATGAAGACCTTTCCCCTTGCTACAACTTCATCCCAATAGGGTCAGAGACCCTTGGAGCATGGGGCAAGTGTGCTCTAAAGTTCCTCAAAGAGCTGGGTGAAAAGCTCATCATAGAAACCAGAGACCACAGGGCGACCAGGTTCCTCTTTCAGAGACTCAGTGTTTCGAACCAGAGAGGAAATGCCTGCAGCACTCTGGACACGCGGCTCATCGCCGGGGAGCTGGGCGAAGTATTCGAGATGTAGCTCTGAGTTACCTATGTTGTTTTACTTTCTATTGTATCCTTGTGAATGTTCTGTCAATGTATTTTGTCTTTAAATAAAATATGTATTAAATATAGGGGGTGGTACGAGAAAATTCTCAAACAGCTTCAGGGAGAACCTAGAGTTTTCCCTGAAGCAAGTTTATTCTTTTCTTTGAGGATGAGGGTCCCTAGGACAGTTCTAGAGGTGGTACCTCCCTATATATACATACACACACACACACACACACACACACACACACACACACACACATATATATATATATATATATATATATATATATATATATATATATATATATATATATATATATATATATATATATATATCATTCCTGAGGAATGAGAGATGATCAGGTTTGACACAGGGAAGGGGGAAAGATAGCTCCAGTTCCTTGAAACAAAAGTTCTCACCTGAGTATGTTGAGAGGTGACTGAAGGGGAAGCATAATCCAGAGACCAGTGAGGACCAAACGAAGCTTCTCTGCCCACAGCTCTGTTAGGACGGTACCACCAAGCTAAATTAATATAGGAGTGTAGTAATCAGTGGCAGCATCTCACCAGCTCACCGCTCTACCAACCATGCTAATGCGAACGTCATTTAAAAATAACAAGATTCAGACACGTCACATACGGGTCTAAATACTTGCAATCCAGGGTTGCAGTGACGACTGCTAACATCTCAAGTGCAATAAGTGCCGTGCATGCAACCTTCTTATTGAAAAAATTATATAATTATGGTCGATAGAGAGGCGTTCTTGTTACTTCTTGTCCTAATCCGAGCATCATATATATTATATATATATATATATATATATATATATATATATATATATATATATATATATATATATATATATATATATATATATATATATATATATATATATATAGAAAGACACGTAAGCAAACACTATAACATATTTATTAGAAAACGTTTTCTAATAAATATGTTATAGTGTTTGCTTACGTGTCTTTCTAAACCAACTTGCCGGTATTTATTACCAAGGTTTATACCATTTGGCAGAACTTGCGATCTTGGCTTAAATAGCAACGCTCATCTTGCCATATAGGACAAACGAACATTTGTGTATGCAACAATTTCGCCAAAATCATTCTGAACCTAACGAAAAAATATATATCACTGTATTTGTTTAGTATTAAATTATTGAAAACAAATCTAAAATATATTTAGTTGGGTTAGGCTAAAAGAAATTGTTCTTGTTATAATAAGGTTAGGTAAGTTTTCTATGATGCTTTTGGAGCAAAATTAAAAAATTTTACATTAACATTAATGAAAAAATATATCTTTAAGCGAATAAGAGAAAATTTTAGAAAGAACTTAATTTTAAATGAGTTCTTGCTAATTGACCAGTTTTATATATTCGGCACGACATATATATATATATATATATATATATATATATATATATATATATATATATATATATATATATATATATATATATATATATTTATTATCACACTGGCCGATTCCCACCAAGGCAGGGTGGCTCGAAAAAGAAAAACTTTCACCATCATTCACTCCATCACTGTCTTGCCAGAAGGGTGCTTTACACTACAGTTTTTAAACTGCAACATTAACACCCCTCCTTCAGAGTGCAGGCACTGTACTTCTCATCTCCAGGACTCAAGTCCGGCCTGCCGGTTTCCCTGAGCCCCTTCATAAATGTTACTTTGCTCACACTCCAACAGCACGTCAAGTATTAAAAACCGTTTGTCTCCATTCACTCCTATCAAACACGCTCACGCATGCCTGCTGGAAGTCCAAGCCCCTCGCACAAAAAAAACCTCCTTTACCCCCCTCCCTCCAACCTTTCCTAGGCCGACCCCTTCCCCGCCTTCCTTCCACTACAGACTGATACACTCTTGAAGTCAATCTGTTTAGCGCCATTCTCTCTACATGTCCGAACCACCTCAACAACCCTTCCTCAGCCCTCTGGACAACAGTTTTGGTAATCCCGCACCTCCTCCTAACTTCCAAACTACGAATTCTCTGCATTATATTCACACCACACATTGCCCTCAGACATGACATCTCCACTGCCTCCAGCCTTCTTCTCGCTGCAACATTCATCACCCATGCTTCACACCCATATAAGAGCGTTGGTAAAACTATACTCTCATACATTCCCCTCTTTGCCTCCAAGGACAAAGTTCTTTGTCTCCACAGACTCCTAAGTGCACCACTCACCCTTTTCCCCTCATCAATTCTATGATTCACCTCATCTTTCATAGACCCATCCGCTGACACGTCCACTCCCAAATATCTGAATACATTCACCTCCTCCATACTCTCTCCCTCCAATCTGATATCCAATCTTTCATCACCTAATCTTTTTGTTATCCTCAAAACCTTACTCTTTCCTGTATTCACTTTTAATTTTCTTCTTTTGCACACCCTACCAAATTCATCCACCAATCTCTGCAACTTCTCTTCAGAATCTCCCAAGAGCACAGTGTCATCAGCAAAGAGCAACTGTGACAACTCCCACTTTATGTGTGATTCTTTATCTTTTAACTCCACGCCTCTTGCCAAGACCCTCGCATTTACTTCTCTTACAACCCCATCTATAAATATATTAAACAACCACGGTGACATCACACTTCCTTGTCTAAGGCCTACTTTTACTGGGAAATAATTTCCCTCTTTCCTACATACTCTAACTTGAGCCTCACTATCCTCGTAAAAACTCTTCACTGCTTTCAGTAACCTACCTCCTACACCATACACCTGCAACATCTGCCACATTGTCCCCTATCCACCCTGTCATACGCCTTTTCCAAATCCATAAATGCCACAAAGACCTCTTTAGCCTTATCTAAATACTGTTCACTTATATATTTCACTGTAAACACCTGGTCCACACACCCCCTACCTTTCCTAAAGCCTCCTTGTTCATCTGCTATCCTATTCTCCGTCTTACTCTTAATTCTTTCAATAACAACTCTACCATACACTTTACCAGGTATACTCAGCAGACTTATCCCCCTATAATTTTTGCACTCTCTTTTGTCCCCTTTGCCTTTATACAAAGGAACTATGCATGCTCTCTGCCAATCCCTAGGTACCTTACCCTCTTCCATACATTTATTAAATAATTGAACCAACCACTCCAAAACTATATCCCCACCTGCTTTTAACATTTCTATCTTTATCCCATCAATCACGGCTGCCTTACCCCCTTTCATTTTACCTACTGCCTCATGAACTTCCCCCACACTCACAACTGGCTCTTCCTCACTCCTACAAGATGTTATTCCTCCTTGCCCTATACACGAAATCACAGCTTCCCTATCTTCATCAACATTTAACAATTCCTCAAAATATTCCCTCCATCTTCCCAGTACCTCTAACTCTCCATTTAATAACTCTCCTCTCCTATTTTTAACTGACAAATCCATTTGTTTTCTAGGCTTCCTTAACTTGTTAATCTCACTCCAAAACTTTTTCTTATTTTCAACAAAATTTGTTGATAACATCTCACTCTCTCATTTGCTCTCTTTTTACATTGCTTCACCACTCTCTTAACCTCTCTCTTTTTCTCCATATACTCTTCCCTCCTTGCATCACTTCTGCTTTGTAAAAACTTCTCATATGCTAACTTTTCTCCCTTACTACTCTCTTTACATCATCATTACATCAATCGCTCCTCTTCCCTCCCGCACCCACTTTCCTGTAACCACAAACTTCTGCTGAACACTCTAACACTACATTTTTAAACCTACCCCATACCTCTTCGACCCCATTGCCTATGCTCTCATTAGCCCATCTGTCCTCCAATAGCTGTTTATATCTTACCCTAACTGCCTCCTCTTTTAGTTTATAAACCTTCACCTCTCTCTTCCCTGATGCTTCTATTCTCCTTGTATCCCATCTACCTTTTACTCTTAGTGTAGCTACAACTAGAAAGTGATCTGATATATCTGTGGCCCCTCTATAAACATGTACATCCTGAAGTCTACTCAACAGTCTTTTATCTACCAATACATAATCCAACAAACTACTGTCATTTCGCCCTACATCATATCTTGTATACTTATTTATCCTCTTTTTCTTAAAATATGTATTACCTATAACTAAACCCCTTTCTATACAAAGTTCAATCAAAGGGCTCCCATTATCATTTACACCTGGAACCCCAAACTTACCTACCACACCCTCTCTAAAAGTTTCTCCTACTTTAGCATTCAGGTCCCCTACCACAATTACTCTCTCACTTGGTTCAAAGGCTCCTATACATTCACTTAACATCTCCCATAATCTCTCTCTCTCTCCTCTACATTCCTCTCTTCTCCAGGTGCATACACGCTTATTATGACCCACTTTTCGCATCCACCCTTTACTTTAATCCACATAATTCTTGAATTTACACATTCATATTCTCTTTTCTCCTTCCATAACTGATCCTTCAACATTACTGCTACCCCTTCCTTTGCCATAACTCTCTCAGATACTCCAGATTTAATCCCATTTATTTCCCCCCACCGAAACTCGCCTACCCCCTTCAGCTTTGTTTCGCTTAGGGCCAGGACATCCAACTTCTTTTCATTCATAACATCAGCAATCATCTGTTTCTTGTCATCCGCACTACATCCACGCACATTTAAGCATCCCAGTTTTATAAAGTTTTTCTTCTTCTCTTTTTTAGTAAATGTCTACAGGAGAAGGGGTTACTAGCCCATTGCTCCCGGCATTTTAGTCGCCTCATACGACACGCATGGCTTACGGAGGAAAGACTCTTTTCCACTTCCCCATGGACAATAGAAGAAATAAAGAAGAACAAGAGCTATTTAGAAAAAGGAGAAAAACCTAGATTATGTTTATATATATGCATGTGCGTGTCTGTGAAGTGTGACCAAAGTGTAAGTAGGAGTAGCAAGATATTCCTGTTATCTAGCGTGTTTATGAGACAGAAAAAGAAACCAGCAATCCTACCATCATGCAAAACAGTTACAGGTTTCTGTTTCACAGTCATCTGGCAGGACGGTAGTACTTCCCTGGGTGGTTGCTGTCTACCAACCTACTACCTATATATATTTATATATATATATATATTTATATATATATATATTTATATATATTTATATATATATTTATATATATTTATATATATATTTATATATATTTATATATATATATATATATATATATATATATATATATATATACATATATATATATATATATATATATATATATATTATCTGTACTCACCTTATTGTGGTTGCGGGGGTCGAGACTCAGCTCCTTTGTGTGTGTGAGTGTGTTTAATGTCAAACTCTTGTGATTTATCAACCCGGTATGACTGACTGTTTTTCCGATCAGGCTGAAATATACATCTCACTGCTGCTGGTGTACATATTGACATGACACATGTAAACACTGTCACAGTAACGTATTATTACCCGTAACACCTGAGGCTGAGACGAAGAAATCATTCGCTCTCTCAGTGTTAAGTTTACAGAAAAAAATCATTTGGCAAAACTGAGAATCTTATAGAAGGTAATTAAGTTTGTGGGTTCTGTTAATCAACTATAGGCATTTTTACATGTTTAAGTGTAAGAACATTGTTAGTGTGGGTAAAGCAAGGAATATTAACTTGTTGGGTTCAACATATATCGTAAAGGCAATAAGATCACAGTAAACAGGTGACATCACAATATGCAAAACAACCACTGAAAAGAATAAATTCCTTGATAATGTGAGAAATCACGAAAGTGCTTGCACGTTCACTGTTCTTTTTACAGTGGTTGTTCTGCATACATAAATAATTCTCTCTCTCTCTCTCTCTCTCTCTCTCTCTCTCTCTCTCTATATATATATATATATATTTATATATATATATATACATATATATATATATTTATATATATATACATATACATATATATACATATATATATATTTATATATATATATACATATACATATATATACATATATATATATTTATATATATACATATACATATATACATATTTATATATATACATATACATATATATGTATTTATATATATATATATACATATATATATATTTATATATATACATATACATATATATATATATATATATATATTTTTTTTTTATTATCACACCGGCCGATTCCCACCAAGGCAGGGTGGCCCGAAAAAGAAAAACTTTCACCATCATTCACTCCATCACTGTCTTGCCAGAAGGGTGCTTTACACTACAGTTTTTAAACTGCAACATTAACACCCCTCCTTCAGAGTGCAGGCACTGTACTTCCCATCTCCAGGACTCAAGTCCGGCCTGCCGGTTTCCCTGAATCCCTTCATAAATGTTACTTTGCTCACACTCCAACAGCACGTCAAGTATTAAAAACCATTTGTCTCCATTCACTCCTATCAAACACGCTCACGCATGCCTGCTGGAAGTCCAAGCCCCTCGCACACAAAACCTCCTTTACCCCCTCCCTCCAACCCTTCCTAGGCAGACCCCTACCCCGCCTTCCTTCCACTACAGACTGATACACTCTTGAAGTCATTCTCTCTCTCTCTCTCTCTCTCTCTGTACCTGCCCTAATAACAAAGCGAGCCCCGTCTCTCTCCCTAGACAGGTTAATGAAGCAAGTTCTGCCATGGAGGGCGATGAGCCGTATTCTGGTACAGAAGGTGAAGGACTTAAGGACTCTAGAGGCGTTTAAGGACACCCCGTATTTGTCTAGGACGCTGCTGTTGAGATCGTTGCGTGTGGCCCAGTCATCCTCATACTGCAGGACTCTGATATCCTGCGCTGTACCTGTCAGTGTAGCAGAGTGTATCATTGCATTATACCAAGAGACAGTGTCGTAAATAATTGAGTAATTATTATATTATAATTATTATGATTATTATTAGTACATTATTAAAATTTTTATTATTTCTTTAATGTGAAGCGCTAAACCAATCTGGGAACATTTACGGCAAGGGAATTGAAGGCTCGATCCTCCGTTGGAGTACATAATGAAAACAGTGACAAACAAACGAGACGAGAGATACAATGTTTGTACATCGGGTAAATTATTTAACTCATGGTGAGAGTAAATATCCTTACATATTACACAGAAAGACTTTTTAATCTAAGACAAGTTCTTTGTTGACTCTATATAAAAAATTGTTCCCTGTTAACACTTTATGTGTACAACGATACTTATTTGTCAAATAGATTGCTGTGAAGAACAGTTATTCACTCAATAGTGTAGAGTAGATCACAAATATACTAGAAGTGTTTCGGTCGCTGCACGATCTGAAGACGTCGCCGTGTTGCAAACTCACAGTCCCTTGTACCTCAGTGATCCGAGAAAGGTATCCCTGCATTGCATAACTTAAGTCCCTTTACCTCAATGCACGTGAAAGGTATAATGCAGAGTGCACTATGACTTTCATTGAATTAGGAGACTTTCTCTTTTTAATATATGAAGTTACGCCACTGAGAGTTTCGGAAGTTATCGGCGCCATCCCAGGATGATCAATATTTATATTTATTAATGTCTAGTTCACTGCACGTATGTCTTTATATCACTAAGCGGATGAAGTGAAAGCGGCAGACTGTGTCAACATACATTCGGTATATATGCTCCACGACTTTAATCCCGAAATTATGGATTTAATTATTGATGACTGGTGGTATACAGGTGACATGCAACCTTAATAAAGTAGTCGATTGTATTTAAACCCAGTAAGCCTAACATAAGCCAACCATATGAATCAAGATCGTGACAAACGGCCTTCAAACGTCTTTACAATGTATTAACCAGGTTGTGGAAGGTCAGTGTGTGTGAGGTCAAAAGACAGGGACAAATGATCAAGCAAAAAAAATCCTTCTACTTTTAACATCAGTCAACATAAATGAATACATCATGTCAAGGAAATGAGGCTAATTTTGTATATGATATTTCTTCATTGTATCCTTAAGAGAGACCGTGAAGGACTGCGTTGGCGTAATTTACGAACGGTGGTGAGTGCAGAAAGGCGTGAAGGTTGTGTCAGTAATAAGAACGGGTGCCAGCAGTATGGCTGACCATCTTCAAGGTAGAGAAGATTAATTAAAGATATGAGATGGTAAATAATAGATACATTCAATGCTGTTACATGTGGATCTTCCTGACCACACCTACCTTCTCCTCCCACCTGCTAACACTCCACCAGCCTACCAAAGTCAAAGGCACCACCTACCGTAATTACAAAGGCACATCAGTAGAATCACCAACGGGAACACTGCTCTCTTGACACCCATCTTCTTGCATCCAATAGCCCGTCAGTGTTAAGGAAGATGTGTATGTAACTGGGAGGTACTTCTCTGGTCACCTCTCTTTCTAGCAGTACCTAGCTTGTTACTCAGGAGTTTCACTCTCATAAACTAGAGTGAAACCTTACTACGAGGTTCAGCTCTTCTCGGAGTGAAAGTGCTTTGTTGCCTGAATTGTTACTCAGCAACGAATTCACTGTTGCACTCTCCTACTGGCTTCCTATTTATTATTGGCACTATCAAGACCATGGTAACGCTTTTGTTTTCGCAGCTTTGTTATGGGGCTTAACTCTTTGTTGGTAGCAGTGTCTCCCATTCTGGACTGAAGTCGACGTATCATGTGCTGGCGTCACGTGCGTTAGCGTAACGTGCTGATGTTACAGGGCATTGGCGTCACATTTGTTGGTGTTATGTATGTTGGCGTAGGATATGCTGAAGTGCCAGACGCAGGAGTGCCAGACGCTGGAGTGCAAGACGCTGGAGTGCCAGACGCTGGAGTGCCAGACGCTGGAGTGCCAGACGCTGGATGTGCGTGAGCCGTGAGAGATGAACAGTCACGACCAACGCCCAGTTTTTAACTGAACGAATACCCTCACTTGTGATTTCGATCACCGCCTGTCGTTGTGTGTGTGTGCTCACCTATTTGTACTCACCTATTTGTGGTTGTAGGGATCGAGTCGTAGCTCCTGGCCTCGCCTCCTTGCTGGTCGTTACTAGGTCCAAGCTCTCTTTGCTCCAAGAGCTTTATCGTGTGTGTGTGTGTGTGTGTGTTTGTATGTGTTCGTATATTTGCATGTGTGTACTTACATATCTATTTATGGTTACAGAGGTCGAGTCTCAGCTCCTGGCCCGACATCTTAACTGGCCACTACAAGGTTCACTCTCCTAGCTTCATAAAATCTATCATACTTAATCTTAAAGCAGCAAATAAAACTAGTTTCTATAACCTCTTGATAACATTATGTTAAATAAACACATTTACGGAAAAAAATTAAAATATGAGGAGCCTGACTTAGGCTTCGTTACAAATACTTCAGACAGTCTGGCATATTTTATTTTATTAATGAAATTTAAATTATTATTATAATACAAAAAGCGCTAAACCTACAAAGGTTCTAGAGCAGTGAAATTGCAAGTAAATGTGCGGAAGTAACTTGTAACAATAAGTATATTAGGAAAAATAACATCATTTTAAACTCAGATGATAAACTTTGATGTATACGAGGGAAGCTGTTGAGAACGTGTTTTTTTTAACGTATAGACTCTGGGCTAAGTGAGTTTAATACCTGGTTTAGGGAATGTTGTTCGTAACTGGTGGTTTGGAGGTGAACAGCTGCCTTAATGAACGATCGTGTAGTCGATAGTGTTGAAACCTTACAAAACGGTATCTCTTATTCTTAACAGTAACAAATTTTTTTTAAAAGTTGAAGAATATACCGTCGGAAGACTTCCTTCACAAGTTTTAACTTTATTAATTTGATGAATTTGGAGTTTGTAAATCTAATGTCGCTAACCAAAAATTTTCTAATTGGTTTAAAAATCGAGTTTCGTAAACTTGGTTAAAAATATTGAGGAATATCCAATTTGTTTTTTATGAGATCAGGGGCAGGTCAGGGGCAGGTCACGGGCAGGTCAGGGGCAGGTCAGGGGCAGGTCAGGGGCACGTCATGTCTGTGGTATGTGTGTGACTGGCTTTCGGACTTTTTCTATCTTGTGCTAGTAAGTCAGATGCCGTGTTTCTTCCGTAAGTGGATGTGACTTGACTAGGTTGGGTTATTGGCTTAAGCCAGTAGGAAACTTGGACTTGCCTCGCATGGGCCGGTAGGCCTGTTGCAGTATTCCTTTTTTCTTATGCTCTTATTCTGGAAAGTCCTGCATAATGTCAAACCTCATCGTTGATTGCATGGTCAACTAGACTGTTGCTGCTAGCTGTTCGCACGTCTTCATATTCATTACAGCCTGGCTGAAATTACACTCTTGTTTGCCTCCAAAACTGTTCCTTCTGCAGCCCACACGATCTGTCGCTAACATTACTATGTTAGAAATTCCTGTCCTGCTGGAGGTATCAAGTGAATAGTTGAAGTCAATTGTAACCGTTTGTTAGACGTGATACCAGTCGACTGTACCAGGGTCATTACGGCTGTCAGTCACCTGTTCACCACCAGTCAAGAATACTTTATATATATATATATATATATATATATATATATATATATATATATATATATATATATATATATATAAGTAATTCGCAAGAGCAGGCGAAATATACACAAACACTGATCTCTGGCTGAAGGAGACTCGAACCTACGAACCTTGAAACAAGGTACGCAGTGCTATACCATTCTCACCACACTGGACCAATACCTTGGGGATGAGATGAAAAGCTGTAAGCCTTCTTCCTGAAAGCTGGCTGCCTTGGATCAACGTCTAGCGCAAGCTGGACGCCAACGTATTGGTCCAGTGTGGTGAGAATGGTATAGCATGTTTGTATATATATATATATATATATATATATATATATATATATATATATATATATATATATATATATATATATATATATATATATATATATATATATATATATATATATATATATATTTTACATCTTTTGATGTGTATACATTGAGAGGGTATACAACGTATATACACTACTGTATCCAGTAGTTACAATGATTATATTATCATTTATAACTTACACGCATGATATATATAAGCAAATCGCCCTCAATATGGCATACATGATTTAATATCACCTAACGTATTGCAAATATAATTGTCAGTTTGTGCATGGTGTTTCGTATAGATTTTCTTCAGATTTTTCGTTACATTGTTTGGCGTTGACGAGTCTCCTAACACATGCGCTGATGATTCACCTGACACTTGCGTTAACGATTCACCTGACACTTGCGTTGATGAGTTTACTGCTACACACACACAACAACAAAAACACATATCAGGCCAAGTGTCTATTGACAAGTGCCTTTGACAACTAGTAAGTGCACTCACACACACACACACACACACTCACACACTCACACACACACACACACACACACACACACACACACACACACACACACACACACACACACACACACACACACACACACATACACACACACACACACGCATGGAAGACAGCAAATGTAGTCCCAACCTTTAAAAAAGGAGACAGACATGAAGCATTAAACTACAGACCAGTGTCACTGACATGTATAGTATGCAAAATCATGGAGAAGATTATCAGGAGAAGAGTGGTGGAACACCTAGAAAGGAACGATCTCATCAACAGCAGCCAACATGGTTTCAGGAACGGGAAATCCTGTGTCACAAACCTACTGGAGTTCTATGACATGGTGACAGCAGTAAGACAAGAGAGAGAGGGGTGGGTGGATTGCATTTTCTTGGACTGCAAGAAGGCGTTTGACACAGTTCCACACAAGAGATTGGTGCAAAAACTGGAGGACCAAGCAGGGATAACAGGGAAGGCACTACAATGGATCAGGGAATACTTGTCAGGAAGACAGCAGCGAGTCATGGTACGTGGCGAGGTGTCAGAGTGGGCACCTGTGACCAGCGGGGTCCCGCAGGGGTAAGTCCTAGGACCAGTGCTGTTTCTGGTATTTGTGAACGACATGACGGAAGGAATAGACTCTGAGGTGTCCCTGTTTGCAGATGACGTGAAGTTGATGAGAAGAATTCACTCGATCGAAGACCAGGCAGAACTACAAAGGGATCTGGACAGGCTGCAGACCTGGTCCAGCAATTGGCTCCTGGAGTTCAATCCCACCAAGTGCAAAGTCATGAAGATTGGGGAAGGGCAAAGAAGGCCGCAGACGGAGTACAGTCTAGGGGGTCAGAGACTACAAACCTCACTCAAGGAAAAAGATCTTGGGGTGAGTATAACACCAGGCACATCTCCTGAAGCGCACATCAACCAAATAACTGCTGCAGCATATGGGCGCCTAGCAAACCTCAGAACAGCATTCCGACATCTTAATAAGGAATCATTCAGGACCCTGTACACCGTGTACGTTAGGCCCATATTGGAATATGCGGCACCAGTTTGGAACCCACACCTAGCCAAGCACGTGAAGAAACTAGAGAAAGTGCAAAGGCTTGCAACAAGACTAGTCCCAGAGCTAAGAGGTATGTCCTACGAGGAGAGGTTAAGGGAAATCAACCTGACGACACTGGAGGACAGGAGAGATGGGGGGACATGATAACGACATACAAAATACTGAGAGGAATTGACAAGGTGGACAAAGACAGGATGTTCCAGAGATTGGACACAGTAACAAGGGGACACAGTTGGAAGCTGAAGACACAGATGAATCACAGGGATGTTAGGAAGTATTTCTTCAGCCACAGAGTAGTCAGTAAGTGGAATAGTTTGGGAAGCGATGTAGTGGAGGCAGGATCCATACATAGCTTTAAGCAGAGGTATGATAAAGCTCACGGCTCAGGGAGAGTGACCTAGTAGCGATCAGTGAAGAGGCGGGGCCAGGAGCTCGGACTCGACCCCCGCAACCTCAACTAGGTGAGTACAACTAGGTGAGTACACACACACACACACACACACACACACACACACACACACACACACACACACACACACACACACACACACACAAACAAACACAAACACACACACACACACTTCCTGGAACCACAAATATGATATACCAGAGAAACGTTTTATAATAACATTTTAACCATGAATAAATACTCAAAATACATTACATATGCAGGATCTTTATGAAGAAATCCCTGCTAATTTAAAGTTAATAAATTACTTGTTTCTATTCATTAGCAAATTTGCCTTCAAGGTAATTTGTTAAATATTAAGTTTATATGTGATTTTTTTTTGTGTGATTTTGGGAATATAATTCGTATGGTTCGATTTTTTTTGCTGTTGTTGTACTAATATTATTTATAATGAGACAGAGATGAGAATTAAAGAGACACAGCGATGAGAGAGATATGAGAGAGGTAGACGAATGTATGATATGTTAAGTAAAAGGACACAAATGCAGCTAATGTGACATTTTATTGTGGCGACGTTTCGCTCTCCAGGAGCTTTGTCAAGCTGTAACGGCTTGACAAAGCTCCTGGAGAGCGAAACGTTGCCACAATAATATGTCACATTAGTTGCACTTGTGTCCTTTTACTTAACATATTGTCGGTAATTCTACCAACATTAATACAGGATAATCTGATAGATGCAAAAGGGTTAGATGTGAAAGAGATAAAGACATATATAAGAGAGACAGAGAGAGAGAGAGAGAGAGAGAGAGAGAGAGATGAGAGAGAGAGAGAGAGAGAGAGAGAGAGACAGAGAGAGAGAGAGAGAGAGAGAGAGAGAGATATGAGAGAAATAAATTTAAGCTAAACGAAAAAAAGGAGAGATGAGAGACAAAAGAGACAGACAGGGGAGAGACAGACAAGTAGACAGAGACTAAATAAATTGCAGTGGTTCACGAAGATGGATACACAGAGACTGAATATAAATAAATTTTAAACATTGAGGTAATGTTTACTAAGACACAGTTCTCAGTACTGACAGATAAATATACATAACGTGACATTAACTTGCCTACGCACGCACACCTTATATATATATATATATATATATATATATATATATATATATATATATATATATATATATATATATATATATATATATATATATATATATATTATTGTGACCACGAGCAAGTGGTATTTAATCAATAACAAACTGCGGCTAGCCGGGGGATCGAACCCGTGTTGTTTTAGCCCGCCTCGTGGGAAGAGAGCGAAAATTCACGACGCTCTAAACCACTGGACCATAATAAACATCAGCCTCGCAACATGAACCAAGCCTAGTTCGCTAGGTTCATGATGTTCGTAGGACTGTATGGTCCAGTGATTTAGAGTCGTGAATTTTCGCTCTCTTTCCACAATGAGAGCTAAAACAACACGGGTTCGATCCCCCGGCTAGCCGCAGTTTGTTATATATATTTAAGCATTTATTTCATGCCAGAGAAGACTCGAACCTACTAATTTTTGGACAAAATACTCAGTAGTAGCGTCACCAGAGCAGACTACGCATAACTCTAATGCTCCGTGACCTAGGTACTCCGTGACCCAGGTGCTCCGTGACCCAGGTGCTCCGTGACCCAGGTGCTCCGTGACCCAGGTGCTCCGTGACCCAGGTGCTCCGTGACCCAGGTGCTCCGTGACCCAGGTACTCCGTGACCCAGGTGCTCCGTGACCCAGGTGTTCGCTCCAGATATGGTTCCCGAGGATTAGTTGTTCACTGTTCGCCTGTTCAAATGAAAGCTTGTTTTTGTTGTATTAATGGTATACAAGAATAAAATGTTGAGTAAGATATATGTGCAGCATATGGATGTTTTTATTACCGAAACCGCTGTAGGCTGCTGCGCCGGCGGAACGTTTCGGTAATCAACATATTCATGTTTTGCACACTTGCCTTGTCTATCGAAACCTTGTTTTGAAGCTATGTATTTAATGTATTTATTTTGCGAATTTTAAATACAAATAACCTGAACCTGTAACCGAAATATGGTCAATTATATTCCTGGTATCATCATATATTTTACGTATATCTTATAAATATAATCATAATCATAGTTCACTCTATGACATTTATTTTTTATGTGGTGGATCGGAAAGCCAGTGAAAGGCCTCAGTCACATGACCAATAGCTCCACTGCGACTGTCATCATTTGATTAACTCCCGCGTCAGCAGAAATTTCCACAATTCTTTCGACAAATAAAATAACTGTCCTCCAATCAATGTACAGACAGAGACAGCATGAATATTGACACACTCGGGTTATAAATGTACTTTGTGGTTTGTTCAGTATCGATGCGTCGTTAGTCTTGCCTGAAGGACGCATCTTGTTCAGTATCGGTGCGTCGTTTGTCTTGCCTGAAGGACGCATCTTGTTCAGTATCGGTGCGTCGTTAGTCTTACCTGAAGGACGCATCTTGTTCAGTATCGGTGCGTCGTTTGTCTTGCCTGAAGGACGCATCTTGTTCAGTATCGGTGCGTCGTTAGTCTTACCTGAAGGACGCATCTTGTTCAGTATCGGTGCGTCGTTTGTCTTGCCTGAAGGACGCATCTTGTTCAGTATCGGTGCGTCGTTAGTCTTACCTGAAGGACGCATCTTGTTCAGTATCGGTGCGTCGTTAGTCTTACCTGAAGGACGCATCTTGTTCAGTATCGGTGCGTCGTTAGTCTTACCTGAAGGACGCATCTTGTTCAGTATCGGTACGTCGTTAGTCTTACCTGAAGGACGCATCTTGTTCAGTATCGGTGCGTCGTTTGTCTTACCTGAAGGACGCATCTTGTTCAGTATCGGTGCGTCGTTTGTCTTACCTGAAGGACGCATCTTGTTCAGTATCGGTGCGTCGTTAGTCTTACCTGAAGGACGCATCTTGTTCAGTATCGGTGCGTCGTTAGTCTTACCTGAAGGACGCATCTTGTTCAGTATCGGTGCGTCGTTAGTCTTACCTGAAGGACGCATCTTGTTCAGTATCGGTGCGTCGTTAGTCTTACCTGAAGGACGCATCTTGTTCAGTATCGGTACGTCGTTAGTCTTACCTGAAGGACGCATCTTGTTCAGTATCGGTGCGTCGTTTGTCTTACCTGAAGGACGCATCTTGTTCAGTATCGGTGCGTCGTTTGTCTTACCTGAAGGACGCATCTTGTTCAGTATCGGTGCGTCGTTAGTCTTACCTGAAGGACGCATCTTGTTCAGTATCGGTGCGTCGTTAGTCTTACCTGAAGGACGCATCTTGTTCAGTATCGGTGCGTCGTTAGTCTTACCTGAAGGACGCATCTTGTTCAGTATCGGTGCGTCGTTAGTCTTGCCTGAAGGACGCATCTTGTTCAGTATCGGTGCGTCGTTAGTCTTACCTGAAGGACGCATCTTGTTCAGTATCGGTGCGTCGTTAGTCTTACCTGAAGGACGCATCTTGTTCAGTATCGGTGCGTCGTTAGTCTTGCCTGAAGGACACATCTTGTTCAGTATCGGTGCGTCGTTAGTCTTGCCTGAAGGACGCATCTTGTTCAGTATCGGTGCGTCGTTAGTCTTACCTGAAGGACGCATCTTGTTCAGTATCGGTGCGTCGTTAGTCTTACCTGAAGGACGCATCTTGTAGATCATGCCGTTCTCTTCCACACACTGGAAGATATGACTTGGTTTGTTTTCCAGTGTTCTTGTTTCTATTGTCGTTGCTGTTGTCCTGTTTTTGTTGTCATCGCACTTTTTGTTTTTGTTGTTCTTGTTCTTTCCTTTCCGTTTATATGTTTGTAGTGTTTGTGCTTGTTTGTCCAAGCAGTAAATCAACCGATTAATTATCAAGACTAATAGTTTCTATCAATGCTATACGTGTCACGCGTTATGTGTCACGTGTGGAACACTGCTACCCTCTGGGACTACAGTGGAAATAACCCATAAAAGGTTTCCTGGGTAATCCTGGGTTGATAATCCCCTGCATTAATAAATCGAATAAAATCTTCATGTTCTGTTAATTCTACATAATTTACCACCAAGGTATGAACATGTTCCGAACACAGGTGTAGTTTTGTGGCCTGCACACCTGGTTGTAGCACCATAACCGAGGTAGAAATCAGAAACTAACAAAAGACAGCAGTGTGCAAATACTTATATATAATTCCTTTATCAAACAGCAAGCAATTATATGTACAATATTTACAGAGGATATGTATAGAAAGGCATGACTCACGAAATCGTAATGACACGATTGGAGTTTTATGACTCACTGATCGCGGGTTCTATCCCCGCCCGTGGTATGTTTTTTTTTTAAAGAAAGGCAATTTGCCAACAAAAGACACGGTAAGAACTGTCTTCGACCAGACTTGAAGGTAAGTCTTTCTGTTTCTCTTGTTTGCAAAATTGCCTTTCTGTACATATCCTCTCTAAATATTGTACATATGATTGCTTGCTGTTTGGTAAAGGAAATATATATAAATATTTGCTGACTATTGTATTTTGCTCGTTCTCATTTCTACCTAGTTTATCGTTCTACAGCCAGGTGTGCAGGCCACAGAACTACACCTGTGTCCATAATATGGGGTGTTTGTCCTAAAGTCTTTGTCTCTGCATTGTCTCGACGAGCATACCTAAAGTATTGCGTTGTAAACTTGCTAAGTCATTGTGTTGCGTTGAGCGTATTACTATATTACCGTTTTGTTATGGTGTTGGTGGGTTATGCCTCCGATGCGTGTTAAGCGACTGGTGACTAAATATACTCTGTAAAGTAAAAGGACACAAATGCAACTAATGTGACATTTTATTGTGGCAACGTTTCGCTCTCCAGGAGCTTCGTCAAGCCGTTACAAACAGTACATGGACACAGAGGGTATATATAGGCTCAGAGTGAGGTGCAATACTAGTAGTAGTGATTTAAGTAGTAGTAGTAGTAGTAGTAGTAGTAGTAGTAGTAGTAGTAGTAGTAGTAATACAATGTTAGAACAATTAACTCGCACATGAGTAAAAGGATATAAAAGCTATAACTTGGGTAACATAAATATAGGGTAGACAAATATTTCTATTGGAGGCTGGATAAAGAAGGTCTGTTTCAATGTTATTCTCTGTAATGTGCTTGTGTAGTATTAACAGGAGAGACTATGTGATGGCAGGGTTTACTGCGTTCAGGAGGATTCTTGCTAAGGCTTCAGAGATGGTGAAGCTGCCTTTGTTTTGTTTAATTGTATTAGAAACAGCTGTTAGTGAAGCTTCAAGGCACTTGCGTCTGTGGAAATTAGTTTCTTTGATCACTAATTGGGGGTCCCTGAATTTCATGAGATGATTGGTGGAATTTCAAGTTATCGTTCCTGCAGCGCTGCTAGTGTATTGACCGTTCTGTTGGTACAGGTGACCAGAAAGAACATAAAGCCACAATACCGTGACTGAAACAATGAGAGTTATGACACATGTGCAACATCGATGCTGTGGACACTAACTCCAAGGCTGAGGGACTGATTACCTCAACTTTTGTATATAGTTCTACTGTCTTCTAATTATGTCCTAGAATCTGCACTGATAAAATCACTGGATGGCGAAACGTCTACAATAAAGATATCCAGATGTTGCACATGTGTCTTAACATTCATATTGTCGGTATATTATACCTTTCTTGCACAACTGGAACAATACACAAATAACCCACACATAAGAGAAAGAAACTTATCACGACGTTTCGGTCTTGTGTGCGGGCTTTTTTTGTATTATGGAAGGCGTGCAGGCCACAAATTTCTTTTTTACAGAAAGAGTTGGAATGATCTCCCATATTTTGGAAAGGCCAGTCATAAAATTCTGGGTGTTAAATGACTGTTGTGGTTCGTATCCTCAGGACGCCAGCGGAAGTAAGCCACGCGGCATGGCTCTCTTCTTTACAATATTTAAAATTTATTTTAGTTAACCCTTAAAATTTCACTGCCTCAGTTTTCTATAAATTAATTTTAGAAACTACAGAAAATATAAACTTTTAAGGGTTAACTTTTTATATTTTGCACTTTTTTCAGTTAAGATAAGATAAGATAAGATTTCGTTCGGATTTTTAACCCCGGAGGGTTAGCCACCCAGGATAACCCAAGAAAGTCAGTGCGTCATCGAGGACTGTCTAACTTATTTCCATTGGGGTCCTTAACCTTGTCCCCCAGGATGCGACCCACACCAGTCGACTAACACCCAGGTACCTATTTGCTGCTAGGTGAACAGGACAACAGGTGTAAGGAAACGTGTCGAAATGTTTCCACCCGCCGGGAATCGAACCTGGGCCCTCCGTGTGTGAAGCGGGAGCTTTAGCCACCAGGAGGATTAGCTGGTTAGCTGTTTGGTTGGTCAGCAAATATTAGAGCCTAAGAGACTAGAAAATAAGCCTGACCTCATCTTCACTAACAACGACGACCTGATATGCAATATAACTACATCAAAGACTTGAACCATTTACAAAGTCACACTAACAGAAAGGAGAGAAGGAGGCAGTATATATAAGCCAGGTGGTAGGGACGGGACTAGAGAGGTGGGAGGAGTAGTAGTATCAGTAGCAGTAGAGGTAAGGCAGGTACTGGAAGTTTTACTAGAAGCTCGTTAATTAAGCTCCTCTATCGCATGTGCGCATTATTTGTGTGTTGTTCTAGTCACAGTATTGTGCCTTTTTTGTTCCTTGCTGGATTAATACTGGGGATCGAACTGACGGGTTTGAAACTGCAGGTTGACGGCTGTACCGACTTACTGTAGCTACAGGGCATACAATATTTGCTAATTCGGTCGCCGGTATTCGATACACAGTTTGTTACTTTTATGAACTGTTGCTGTGACTATAATCACCAGTGAGCAATCATAACGAATGTGTACTTTTCTGTGTGAAAGATAGTTTTATTTGTGCTTGAAATTAATATTTTCTTTAATGCATCATAATATAGGCAGTTACTAGAGTTTAAAGCCTGTCCACTACACGAGGGTCATTAAGGCTGCAAGCTGCCTGTGTCAGCACAGTTGCTGATCTCTGTATATGTTATCTGAGTATCTTAGTACCATCCATATGTTTTACATAGTTGACCCCTTGCTAGGCTCAGAGACTAGCATGTGTGACGTCACATGATGCCGCATGTGAGCGCTGCACTCCCGGCTTCCTCTCACTCTGCGCTTAGGTCTATGAACAGGCAACACAGGCAGTCTGGGCTCCCCCTTTCATACTCTGTTAATATAAGTGTTACCATCCAACAAGTGTGTTTAACTCCAACCATCACATCTCCACGAACCCTCCCAACAAATGGTGACAGCGGTGAGTACGTAAATTTGATACTTATGCACATGTATAGAGATTAACTTTCTCTCAGCAGTGGACATTGTGTTTGTGCCCACATGGTGGCCTAGCCTAGCAGCCAACTACCCCGGACGAGCATCCACCAGCCTGTTTGCTTCCTGCTTACTGGTCAGTCTTTGTATCTTAGTGTTTTATTTGCTTATTTACATTACTTCGGAGAGGTTGACCCGAGTTTGCAAATCAGATTTTCAAGCACACTGAGAGTGGAGTAAGATGACTGGGAAAAAAAACTATGCCACGGGCGGGGTTAGAACCTGCGATCAGAGTCATAAAACTCCAGACCGATGAGTTAGCCACTGGGCTTGTTTACAATCGTGTTATTACGATTTCGTGCGTCATGACTGGTAAGTCAGCATAGGGGTGTGTCATATCGCAGTAGTGATATTGTATGCGGGTTCTAACCCCGCCCGTGGTATGGAAAGTCGTATCAAGGAGATACTGTATAAGAGGAAAAATTTAGTCATATCAACCAAATACGTCCATAATAGATAAACTATAGAACGTTGTAAAAATGGTGAAGATGATCGGTAAGGTGAGCCTGGCAGCCAGAACCAGCCGTCTGAGCTTGGCTTTCGTCTGCTCCTTGCTGGAGGGTGTCCAGGCAGCCTTTGGTCTTCCTTTATTTTCCTTCTGCAGCTTCTGGTAGTGCTTGTCTAGTGTCCCAGAAGCGTCCTGCTGCTGCAGCGTCCTGTAACAGTTGTCGATGATAGAGTGGAAGACCACAACGAAGAAGATGATCCCGATGCAGGCCAAGAGCCACACGTCAACCATTTTGATGTATGAGGTCTTGGGCAGTGACGATGAAGCCTGTCGCAGATGTGAAGATTAAAGAAGAGATGAATATATTACTGAACACAAGACAATATTGCCGCACCAACAAACTACCATTACAACATCCACAAACTACCATTACAACATCCACATACTACCATTAACACACCCACAAACGACCATTTTCATGTAAAGAACTATTCTCAAACTCACACGAAATATACTTACTACATCCACACAAATCATACCATCTTCACGCCCAAACAAGCTACCTGTGGAAAATACTGTATATATTTTCCAGAAATTCAGTATTTATATGTAAATAGATGGCCTATATTGTATTTAATAAAAATTACATTATGGAAAATGGGAAACTGAGCCTGCGCCTGCGCAGAAGAGGACTCGCCATCTTGGTTTTGAATTGTGTACAACGTTGGTGTGATGGGAAAGAATTTTCGTGCTCTAGAGGTTGAAATTGGGTTGACACCTCTCAAATAGGAGGCGAAATTGTTGGACATGCATTCCTGCATAACTTGAGATATCAGACGACTGGACAAGACAGCTCCAGGAACCTCAGATAAGTTCTCTAGATTTGTGTATAATTCTGGCCAGTGTTTTCATAAATTTAGTTAGTGAGTTAGTCAAATTGGTGAGTGATATTAAGATATATTTTCCTTCTGTTATGTAATTGTGTATATATATAACCATTTATTATTTTTAATATACAGTCCACAAATTTATATATTTACCAGTATTCCTTGTGTATGTATATTTCATTTAATTAATAGGTCCAGAGCAACTTGTGGTTATGACAGTGGTAAGTATCGAAGGGGGACATTTTTTGCGACCTAGGTGTCCCAAATTCCTACTTGTCTATGTAACATTGATAAATAATAATTATCTTTGTTATCATTTACTGTTATGTACATAATTAGTTACATTCAGATAAATGCAATTTTCCACATTTAATTTGCCCGTTGGTCCTTCTTGAACCGGAGGTAATTAGTGTAGTCATTAATTAGTTAATTACTTAATAATTATATGTGAAATAACAGAAGGAGGTGGATGTTAAGTTCACAAATTTATTTAATGTGTAGTGGATTATAATTATTACAATATTAATTTTGATTGCCAAGTCTGGCTAAGTTTATATTAATTTGTATAATATTAATTTGATAAGACAATTCTGGCCAAGATTTATATCAGTGTATGTGTAATTGATAAGCCAGGTGTTGTTAATTATATTAATGTGTATAATATTAATTTTACTTAATGTGTAGTGGATTATAATTATTACAATATTAATTTGATAAGACAATTCTGGCCAAGATTTATATCAATGTATGTGTAATTGATAAGGCAAGTGTTGCTAATTATATTAATGTGTATAATATTAATTTTGCTATGCCAAATTCTGGCAAGGATTTATATTAATTTGTATAATACTTTTGATAAGTCAAGGCTGGCTAAAGGTTTGTATTAATGTACATTTAAAATTTATATATAAATTTCTTACATTTGTAATTGCTAAGCTCAAGTGTAGCTAACATTATTAATGTGTATTTAAAATTTATATTACAATTTTTTACATGTAATTGCTAAGCTCAAGTAGCTAGAATTTATTTAAAGGTAAGTTGTACTATTTACCTTTATAAAGTACATAATTTAGTACATAATCAGTGTTATTAGGTTGAATTTAATACATTGTATCATGGCTGAAAATGAGGAAATTAATGTAGAAGACAAACATATGGAATATAGAGCAAAAAAAGCTTCACTGCAAGCTAGGAACGGGCATGTAACAAAAGCATACAATAAATGTTTGGAATTAATGAATCAAGAAACTGTGAATACTGATGATTTAAAATTGTATTTAAATGCTTTAGGTAATAGATATGATTCATACAAATTATATTACAACAAATATGAAGGAGATTTGTTAATAAACTGTGTAGATGAGACTTAAGTAGATCTTATGATTAATCAGTATTATGAATTAGAAGAAAAGATTCTTTCTTGTAAAAGTCAGGCCTTGAATAAATTAAAATGTGTAAACCAGGCAGTTAATCAGTCTGCTCCAACAAATAATATGTCTTTGCCATAACTCCCAGAACTATGTTTACCTGTGTTTAATCCTGGAGAAAACTGGGAGGAATTTTGGTCAATTTTTAAAGCAGCTGTGCATGACAGGAGTGACCTAGCCTGTGTAACTAAATTATTTTATCTCAAAGGACAGGTAAGAGGAGATGCTCACATACTCATACAAGCCTTTCCCAATGAAAATGACTCTTACAAGGAAGCAGTTGACTTGTTGAAGGTCACTTATGGTAATATAGAACAAAGTAGGTTGGATCTAGCGAATATCATTGTTAATTTAAAATCCCCAGATCACACTTATAAAGGTTTACAACAGTTTAGAGTTAAACTGGAGAGCACTCTCAAAACTTTAAGTAATAAATATAATCTAAAGGAATCAGACTGGTTATTGAGTGCCATGGTACAGAATAAATTAAGCTGTGAAACACTTGAATGGCTCTCGAATAAATATCACAAGGGTTATTTTGGTCTGGAGGAAATAAGACTAGGTCTACAAGAATTAATTGTTCAGTTGCAGACCAGCCAACTAACTCATTTTAAAGATGCAACACATAATAACTCTGAGGTATCTGTCAAGTTTCACAAAGGGAAAAATGATCCCAATGTTAATAATCAAAATTCATTTCCTAAAAATAGTTGCATAGGTGCATATCAAGTAGCAAGAATCAGAAATAATGATTCTCCACAAGGTAAGAAGAATAAGTACCTTCCTAAGAGTAGCCCAGTTAATAAGAAACCAGTCAAAGAAAAGAGAGATTGTCTTTTCTGCAAGGGTACTCATTTTTCTAAGAATTGCAATGCATACAATTCATGGAATGATAAAGTTGAAAGATTGGAGAAACTTGACAGATGTATCGGGTGTTTGCGTAATCACAATGTAAAGGATTGTTATGCTAAATTAAACTTCTGTTATCAATGTCACAAAGGAAGACACCATATAGTCATGTGTAAAGGTCTATATGATAATGTTGATAATAATGATAATGTTGACAATCCTGACACAACAGTAGCTAATGTAAAAATTGCTGCTAATGTTAATAATGATGGTTTTGCTGAAGTAGCCTTACCTGTGTTACAGGTAAAAGTTGATGATAAAAGGCATAAATCAAAAAATGTAAATGCATTATTGGACCAGGGATCCCAACGTACTTTCATTTAACGTAAATGTCTTGAAGGTATGAAAGTACAGATGGGAGATCCCACAACTTTAAAATTATCTGGTTTTCTCTCGGATAAAAGGTCTCAACTGTATGACACTGTTTATGTAACTGTCAGGTTGGGCAATGAGAAAAAACGTGTTAATGCAATAATTGTAGATAGACTTCCAGAGAATATATCTACAGTAGGGCTTAGTAAAGCTACAGAAAGACTCTCACATAATGTAAATTTAGCACCTTCTGGTGTAAGTGATGATTCTGTAGGCCCAATAAATATTATGCCTCCTTTGTAAAGGGTATGGTAAAGAAATGTGGTGTCACCCTTTTGAAGACTGCAGGAGGCCATGTAATGTATGGTAGGATTCCTCGTAATAATAAGTCATGACTAGAGGAAACTACAAATACCATAACTGTGTGTCTTACTCATGAAATCGTACCCCAGTATCATTCTTCCATAGAGGATGGTGTTGAGCCAGTGCATAAATTGTGGGAATTAGACAGCATTGGAATAAATGTAAATGAAGAAAGTCCAGACGATTCTTTTACTCAGGAGCAATACCTGAGAGATGTAAAATTTGAATCTGGACAATACTGGGTACGACTTCCGTGGAGACTGAACCATCCAGAATTGCCCACTAATTACAGAATGGCATATGGGCAGTTAAGGCTCAGCTCCGCGAACTGAGTAAGACACCAGAATTGTTAACTGCCTATAATGATATAATTGCTGAGCAGTTAATTAATAAATTTATAGAAGAGGTACCTCCTGAGCAAGCCAAAATTTATGGTCACTATTTGCCACATCACGGAGTGAAGAAGGATTCTATGACCACTCCTCTGAGGATTGTGTTTAATTGTAGTGCCAGGAGTAACAAAAATGTACCTAGTTTAAATGACTGTTTGATGACAGGTTCGTCGTTGACGGAAAAATTAGGAGATATCTTGTTAAATTTCAGAGTGAAGCATTATGCCTTACTTCCCACCTCCACCTCTCCTTCAGAGTGCAGGTGCTGTACTTCCCACCTCCACCTCTCCTTCAGAGTGCAGGCACTGTACTTCCCACCTCCACCTCTCCTTCAGAGAGCAGGTGCTGTACTTCCCACCTCCACCTCTCCTTCAGAGTGCAGGCACTGTACTTCCCACCTCCACCTCTCCTTCAGAGTGCATACCCACAACTTCGTTGTACTTTCATATCCAGTGCTCACATTTGTTCTAATGAATATTCTTGTGATTTGCAAAAGAAAATTATTCAGACAGTGTGAGTATTGAGCACATGATCTGTGCCACAGTGTGAGTATTGAGCACATGATCTGTGCCACAGTGTGAGTATTGAGCACATGATCTGTGCCACAGTGTGAGTATTGAGCACATGATCTGTGCCACAGTGTGAGTATTGAGCATATGATTTGTGCCACAGTGTGAGTATTGAGCACATGATCTGTGCCACAGTGTGAGTATTGAGCACATGATCTGTGCCACAGTGTGAGTATTGAGCATATGATTTGTGCCACAGTGTGAGTATTGAGCATATGATCTGTGCCACAGTGTGAGTATTGAGCATATGATCTGTGCCACAGTGTGAGTATTGAGCACATGATCTGTGCCACAGTGTGAGTATTGAGCATATGATCTGTGCCACAGTGTGAATATTGAGCACATGATCTGTGCCACAGTGTGAATATTGAGCACATGATCTGTGCCACAGTGTGCCATGTTTGTATCAGGTTATAACACTCGTGCTTTAACTCCCAAAATAAGGAAGTATACTCTTAGACTGTATCCCCAGACTGTAACACTTGAAATAAACCTTCTCAGTGTATATCCCCAGAGACACACCTCTCTTGGTGTATATCTGCATAGATAGACCCTCACAGTATATATCACAGAGATGTACATAGATATACACTCAAACATGAGTGTATATTTCTGTATCATGGCTTAAGTAACATCAGTTTTCAAATATTTGGGAACTGTGATTATTATTATGATTATTATTGTTTGTATAAGTAATATAATCAAGATGATATTTCTGCTGCTTTTAGTACATTTTCGTTGTTATTTCTGTATCAGATACTGGCCAGATACTGGCCAGATATTGGGCAGATGCTGGCCAGATACTGACCTCCCAGAGGCACACAGCGACCCTCGTAATCCTGTGAGACGTACGAGCACAAGAACAAAGGAAGATTTCGGTAGGCCTACTGACCCCATGGCAGGCTGAGTATGTGTCCAGCCAGTCATTTTCATTCCTAGGGAATCGGGGAAGCTCTCTCGAAGGGGTTTGAAGGCTCAGTGAACATCACGTTCAGATAAATGCTCTGAAGTCATCGGTGAACGGTGTATCTGCCCCTGGTAGGGGCCACGAGCTGAGTCTCTACTCATGCAAGCCACAGCTCATGTCATTGATGTTGTGGGTAAAAGTTTCATCTCAGAGTAAGGTCCCAAAGTTCCATCTCAGAGCAAGGTCCCAAAGTTCCATCTTCCTCATGCTATGTCCAAGTGTTACATTTCAACTCAGGTTATGTCCCTATGTTCCATATCTCTGAAAGAAGATCTTAAGATCCATCTCCATCAAGCAAGGTCTCAAAGTTCCATTTCCGTAAGACAAGGTCCCAAAGTTCCATCTCCCTCAGGCTAAGTCCCAAAGTCCCATCTTCTACAAGCGAGGTCACAATATACCATCTTCAGCAAGCAAGGTAGTAAGGTTTCAGCTTCTCAAGAAAGGTCAAAAAGTTCAAATTTCTTCACGCAAAGTCCCAAGGTTCCATTCTCTGCAAATGTGCGTTTTTCCTTTGAAGTTTGTATAGGGAGAAACGTTCATATTAGTATTACATTATTTGCTTAATAGTGGTAAAGACGTCTGGAAGTGAGAGTATCTAAGGAGTGAGAGTTGTAGGAGGGTAATGGGAATTAATACGATCAGAGGAAGGGAAAACAGATCTAATTCCTTGAATGACATCATGACACTCCCAATGAAGGGAGAAACGTATGTACTTACCTTCAATTTCACTGTATCTGTCTGTCTGTGTGTCTCTCTCTCAATCTCTCGATAAGTTATGTTTCTCTTACACTAGTTCTGTTTCAGAGATTGAGATATTAGAGTTCTGTGACTCTTCGTCTCTTACAGAAGAGGCAGCGTTGTTCTCTAACTTCCATCATCTCTCTTTTGTTTCCTTTTAATGAGGTAAATGTAAGGTCAAATATATTTTGCATTCTGGGAGAATATAATCACTAGTGGGCTTGAGGCAAGAGTTCTCTGTCTTGATGCTTCGTATAGACGTAACTTTCATTGCGATATACCGAAAACTGATATCACACACACACACACACACACACACACACACACACACACACACACACACACACACACACACACACACACACACACACACACACACACACACACACACACAGACGCACACACGTTATTTTAGATGACATAACAGTGTTGTAAAAGTACCATAACCTCACCATTATTATTATAAGCATGAGGAAGCGCTAAAGCCGTACAGGTGTACACTGGCTGCGAAATAGGAGATAATCAGATTTGATTCAAGAGGAGAGTAGCTCCATTTCCCTGGATTAAAAGTCATTCACCGGCATGGAAACACTCCCCGTGTATGCAAGTATCGCTGCTTCACATCTGGCGTGAATATTACCAAGAGTTTTATATATTTTGTTCTCCGTCTGAGGCAGAAAAAACTAATTTAAGAAACGGTTTTATTACCATTATTATAATTGTTTTTATTATAATTATTTTATTATTATTATTATTATTATTATTATTATTATTATTATTATTATTATTATTATTATTATTGTTGTTGTTGTTGTTGTTGTTTTTCTTTTTGTTATTTAATTAATAGTATTAACAACAACAACAATAATAATAATAATAATAATAATAATAATAATAATAATAATAATAATAATTATTATTATTATTATTATTATTACTATTATTGTTGTGGGAAATCGCTAAACCTGTATGGTAATGGCGAGTAATTGCAGTAGGTCTGATCCTATTAAGAGAAAAGGAGCTTTAACTCCTCGGATGAAGAGCCCTTCACGAACATGAAGGGCCTCTTGTTACCCCTTCCTTTCGCTGAGATACCACACAGCTCACTGGTAGGTGGACTCGACTCGCAATCGCAGGGTCCCAGGTTCGATTTCCTTGTATGGAGAAACATTTAGGCAATTTTACTTACACTCCTGCTCACCCTGCTTATCTAACAGTGAAAATAGGTACCTGTTTATCAGTAGACTGTTGTGGGTCGCATCTTGCGACAAACATGTTAGAAAACTACACTTTTGCTGGAATGTTATATAGTGTAATACACTCCAGTACCAGCTGGAACGTTATATACTGTATAAGAAATTCCAGTACCAGCTGGAACGCTATATACTGTATAAGAAATTCCAGTACCAGCTGGAACGTTATATACTGTATAAGAAATTCCAGTACCAGCTGGAACGCTATATACTGTATAAGAAATTCCAGTACCAGCTGGAACATTATATACTGTATAAGAAATTCCAGTACCAGCTGGAACGCTATATACTGTATAAGAAATTCCAGTACCAGCTGGAACGCTATATACTGTATAAGAAATTCCAGTACCAGCTGGAACGTTATATACTGTATAAGAAATTCCAGTACCAGCTGGAACGTTATATACTGTATAAGAAATTCCAGTACCAGCTGGAACGTTATATACTGTATAATAAATTCCAGTACCAGCTGGAACGTTATATACTGTATAAGAAATTCCAGTACCAGCTGGAACGTTATATACTGTATAAGAAATTCCAGTACCTGCTGGAACGTTATATACTGTATAAGAAATTCCAGTACCAGCTGGAACGTTATATACTGTATAAGAAATTCCAGTACCAGCTGGAACGTTATATACTGTATAAGAAATTCCAGTACATGCTGGAACGTTATATACTGTATATGAAATTCCAGTACCAGCTGGAACGTTATATACTGTATAAGAAATTCCAGTACCAGCTGGAACGTTATATACTGTATAAGAAATTCCAGTACCAGCTGGAACGTTATATACTGTATAAGAAATTCCAGTACTAGCTGGAACGTTATATACTGTATAAGAAATTCCAGTACCAGCTGGAACGTTATATACTGTATAAGAAATTCCAGTACCAGCTGGAACGTTATATACTATATAAGAAATTCCAGTACAAGCTGGAACGTTATATACTGTATAAGAAATTCCAGTACCAGCTGGAACGTTGTATACTGTATAAGATATTTCAGTACCAGCTGGAACGTTATATACTGTATAAAAAATTCCAGTACTAGCTGGAACGTTATATACTGTATAAGAAATTTCAGTACCTGCTGGAACGTTATATACTGTATAAGAAATTCCAGTACCTGCTGGAATGTTACAAACTGTATAAGAAATTCCAGTACCAGCTGGAATGTTACAAACTGTATAAGAAATTCCAGTACCAGCTGGAACGTTATATACTGTATAAGAAATTCCAGTACCAGCTGGAACGTTATATACTGTATAAGAAATTCCAGTACCAGCTGGAATGTTACAAACTGTATAAGAAATTCCAGTACCAGCTGGAATGTTACAAACTGTATAAGAAATTCCAGTACCAGCTGGAACGTTATATACAGTATAAAAAATTCCAGTACAAGCTGGAACGTTATATACTGTATAAGAAATTCCAGTACCAGCTGGAACGTTATATACTATATAAGAAATTCCAGTACCAGCTGGAACGTTATATACTGTATAAGAAATTCCAGTACCAGCTGGAACGTTATATACTGTATAAGAAATTCCAGTACCAGCTGGAACGTTATATACTGTATAAGAAATTCCAGTACCAGCTGGAACGTTATATACTGTATAAGAAATTCCAGTACCAGCTGGAACGTTATATACTGTATAAGAAATTCCAGTACCAGCTAGAACGTTATATACTGTATAAGAAATTCCTGTACCTGCTGGAACGTTATATACTGTATAAGAAATTCCAGTACCAGCTAGAACGTTATATACTGTATAAGAAATTCCAGTACCAGCTGGAACGTTATATACTGTATAAGAAATTCCAGTACCAACTGGAATGTTACAAACTGTATAAGAAATTCCAGTACCAGCTGGAATGTTACAAAATGTATAAGAAATTCCAGTACCAGCTGGAACGTTATATACTGTATATGAAATTCCAGTACCAGATGGAACGTTATATACTGTATAAGAAATTCCAGTACCTGCTGGAATGTTACAAACTGTATAAGAAATTCCAGTACCTGCTGGAACGTTATATACTGTATAAGAAATTCCAGTACCAGCTGGAACGTTATATACTGTATAAGAAATTCCAGTACCAGCTGGAACGTTATATACTGTATAAGAAATTCCAGTACCAGCTGGAACGTTATATACTGTATAAGAAATTCCAGTACCAGCTGGAACGTTATATACTGTATAAGAAATTCCAGTACCAACTGGAATGTTACAAACTGTATAAGAAATTCCAGTACCAGCTGGAATGTTACAAAATGTATAAGAAATTCCAGTACCAGCTGGAACGTTATATACTGTATAAGAAATTCCAGTACCAGCTGGAACGTTATATACTGTATAAGAAATTCCAGTACCAGCTGGAACGTTATATACTGTATAAGAAATTCTAGTACCAGCTGGAACGTTATATACTGTATAAGAAATTCCAGTACCAGCTGGAACGTTATATACTGTATAAGAAATTCCAGTACCAGCTGGAACGTTATATACTGTATAAGAAATTCCAGTACCTGCTGGAATGTTACAAACTGTATAAGAAGCTCTAGTGCCTGCTGCAAGTATCCAGGTGTTAGGTACAAAGTATGTATGTATCTAATGGTGTTAATAAAAAAAGCTATTTGTAGATACAGATGCGGCAGAGTCAGAGACGTCTAGCGAGAGAGGAACTTTTCACTTGCCGCTGCTTCCTGTCTCAGAGATGCTCAGTTATTATTATTTACATGAGAAGCACTAAACCCGTAATAACCTAAACAAGAGACATTAGGAAATTTTGACGAAATAAGCATTCACTAAAGTCATGTTGCACTAGACACTTCATTCACGTATTAACTAATAATATGCTTATTGCAGAAGCCACGTATAATTACTAAAAAAAAAATTAGATTCTAATACACACTGAATTGACTCACGAAATCGTAATGACACGATTGCAAACAAACCATACCACGGGTGGGGTTTGAACCCGCGGTCAGAGAGTCACTGAATTACCCCTTCGTGGTAAAGTTGATAAACTGGCCCAAAAAAAGTACCCTGAAGGAACATGTAGAATATAACCTGGGTATATCTGTCTAACATTAGGAATAACATTAAGAAAGAAGTAAATAATATATCTAAATGTTACCGGAATACATTTAGGAACCTGAGTAGAACTATCACACACTGTGATAACATGAAGGTAGATCAGCATTTTTGTGGAGCAACTTGCAGTGTGAACACAGACTGATGCTGTAGTAGCCAGAATTAGGCTTGGCTATAAGCACTTCCGGCAGTCTGACATGCACGGACAGACTGATGCTGTAGTAGCCAGAATTAGGCTTGGCTATAAGCACTTCCGGCAGTCTGACATACACAGACAGACTGATGCTGTAGTAGCCAGAATTAGGCTTGGCTATAAGCACTTCCGGCAGTCTGACATACACAGGCAGACTGATGCTGTAGTAGCCAGAATTAGGCTTGGCTATAAGCACTTCCGGTAGTCTGACATACACAGACAGACTGATGCTGTAGTAGCCAGAATTAGGCTTGGCTATAAGCACTTCCGGTAGTCTGACATACACAGACAGACTGATGCTGTAGTAGCCAGAATTAGGCTTGGCTATAAGCACTTCCGGCAGTCTGACATACACAGACAGACTGATGCTGTAGTAGCCAGAATTAGGCTTGGCTATAAGCACTTCCGGCAGTCTGACATACACAGACTGACTGTTGTTACAGCAGCGTCGCTTAGGCTTGGTTACAAGTATTTCCAGCAGTTCGACAGACACACAGACGAAGATCAAACTAAATGTAATGTATATGGTCAGCCTTGTTGACACTTTTTTGAACACTATGTTGTTCATTGTGCACTGATTGAACAGTAAAGAGGTACACCGTAAACTGCCCATACAGGATAGTTTACCTTGACCTGTCTGTATGACAGATCAAGGTATCGTATTTGTGAAAATAAGATTCCAGATATTTTAAACAGATTTGCTGAATTGACTTTTCAAGTATAGAATATCAGTTTGTATATAATAAATACCCGGATGTTCTCTTGTTAACTCTTTTAGGCCTAACTTTTAGGCCTTTTGTGAAATCATTTGTTCCGACGCTACCATCCACTGGATGATGATGATATTGATAATAATAATAATAATAATAATAATAATAATAATAATAATAATAATAATAATAATAATAATAATAATAATAATTTTATTATTATTACTATTATTATTATAATTATTACTATTATTATTATATTCACGGAGGAGCACTAATCTCGTAAGGGTCATGCAATATTTAGATAATAGGAGGCATCAGGTTTGATCCAAGAATGGGAAGCATAGCTTCAGTTTCTTGGATCAAGAGCCCTTCAACGGAATAAAGGCACGTTTGCCTCTTGAAGGTGTTAACATAGGAGAAACATTCTTATGGCTTTATTTTATGGTGAGCGTATACTGGTATACTGATATTCTGGTATACTGATATACTGGTATACTGATATACTGATATACTGATATACTGGTATACTGATATACTGGTATACTGATATACTGGTATACTGATATACTGGTATACTGATATACTGGTATACTGATATTCTGGTATACTGATATACTGGTATACTGATATTCTGGTATACTGATATACTGGTATACTGATATACTGATATACTGATATACTGGTATACTGATATACTGGTATACTGATATACTGGTATACTGATATACTGGTATACTGATATACTGGTATACTGATATTCTGGTATACTGATATTCTGGAATACTGATATACTGGTATACTGATATACTGGTATACTGATATACTGGTATACTGATATACTGGTATACTGATATACAGGTATACTGATATACTGGTATACTGATATACTGGTATACTGATATTCTGGTATACTGATATTCTGGTATACTGATATACTGGTATACTGATATACTGGTATACTGATATACTGGTATACTGATATACTGATATACTGATATACTGGTATACTGATATACTGGTATACTGATGTACTGATATACTGGTGTACTGATATACTGGTATACTGATATACTGGTATACTGATATACTGGTATACTGATATACTGGTATACTGATATACTGGTATACTGATATACTGGTATACTGATATACTGGTATACTGATATACTGGAATACTGATGTACTGATATACTGGTGTACTGATATACGGGTATATTGATATATTGGTATACTGATATACTGGTATACTGATATACTGGTATACTGGTATACTGATATACTGGTATACTGATATACTGGTATACTGATATACTGGTATACTGATATACTGGTATACTGATATTCTGGTATACTGATATACTGGTATACTGATATACTGGTATACTGATATACTGGTATACTGATATTCTGGTATACTGATACACTGGTATACTGATATACTGGTATACTGATATTCTGGTATACTGATATACTGGTATACTGATATACTGGTATACTGATATTCTGGTATACTGATATACTGGTATACTGATATACTGGTATACTGATATACTGGTATACTGATATACTGGTATACTGATATTCTGGTATACTGATATACTGGTATACTGATATACTGGTATACTGATATACTGATATACTGGTATACTGATGTACTGGTATACTGATATACTTGTATACTGATATTCTGGTATACTGACATACTGATATACTGGTACACTGATATACTGGTATACCGATATACTGGTATACCGATATACTGGTATACCGTTATACTGGAACACTGATATACTGGTATACTGATATACTGATATACTGGTATATCCATATACTGGTATACTGATATACTGGTGTACTGATATACTGGTATACTGATATACTGGTATACTGATATACCGGTATACTGATATACTGGTATACCGATATACTGGTATACTGATATACTGGTATACTGATATACTGGTATACTGATATTCTGGTATACTGACATACTGATATACTGGTACACTGATATACTGGTATACTGATATACTGGTATACTGATATACTGGTATACCGATATACTGGTATACTGATATACTGATATACTGGTATACTGATATACTGGTATATCCATATACTGGTATACTGATATACTGGTATACTGATATACTGGTATACTGATATACTGGTATACTGATATACCGGTATACTGATATACTGGTATACCGATATACTGGTATACTGATATACTGGTATACTGATATACTGGTATACTGATATACTGGTATACTGATATTCTGGTATACTGACATACTGATATACTGGTACACTGATATACTGGTATACTGATATTTTGGTATACTGACATACTGATATACTGGTACACTGATATACTGGTATACTGATATACTGGTATACTGATATACTGGTATACTGATATACTGGTATACCGATTTACTGGTATACTGATATACTGGTACACTGATATACTGGTATACTGATATACTGATATACTGGTATACCGATACACTGGTGTACTGATATACTGGTATACTGATATACTGGTATACTGATATACTGGTATACCGATACACTGGTATATTGATATACCATTATACTGGTATACTGATATACTAGTATACTGATATACTAATATACTGGTATACTGATATACTGGTATACTGATATACTGGTATACTGATATACTGGTATACTGTTATACTGATATACGGGTATACTGATATACTTTTATACTGATATACAGGTATATACTGGAATACTGATATACTGGTGTACTGGTATATACTGGTATACTGTTATACTGGTATACTGATATACTGATATATACTGGTATACTGATATACTGACATACTGGTATACTGATATACTAGTATGTTGAGATGCTGATATATTGGTATACTGATATACGGGTATAGTGATATATTAGTATACTGATATACTAGTATAGTGATATACAGGTACATACGGGTATACTGATATATTAGTATGCTGATATACTAGTATACTGATATACAGGTATATACTGGTATACTGGCATATGGTGTCGTATATCCTCGCCTTAATTGAAGTAAAAATTTCATTGGGTGAAGGAATATTCAGTCGTGAAGATTCTGGAGCTCCAGACGACGGTGTTCTTCACGACGACGGTGTTCTTCACGACGACGGTGTTCTTCACGACGACGGTGTTCTTCACGACGACGATGTTTTTCACGACGACGATGTTATTCACGACGACGGAGTTCTTCACGACCACGGTGTTCTTCACGACCACGGTGTTCTTCACGACCACGGTGTTCTTCACGACCACGGTGTTCTTCACGACCACGGTGTTCTTCACGACCACGGTGTTCTTCACGACCACGGTGTTCTTCACGACGACTGTGTTCTTCACGACGACGGTGTTCTTCACGACGACGGTGTTCTTCACGACGACGATGTTCTTCACGACCACGGTGTTCTTCACGACGACGGTGTTCTTCACGACGACGGTGTTCTTCACGACGACGGTGTTCTTCACGACCACGGTGTTCTTCACGACCACGGTGTTCTTCACGACCACGGTGTTCTTCACGACCACGGTGTTCTTCACGACCACGGTGTTCTTCACGACCACGGTGTTCTTCACGACCACTGTGTTCTTCACGACCACGGTGTTCTTCACGACGACGGTGTTCTTCACGACGACGGTGTTCTTCACGACGACGGTGTTCTTCACGACCACGGTGTTCTTCACGACGACGGTGTTCTTCACGACGACGGTGTTCTTCACGACGACGGTGTTCTTCACGACCACGGTGTTCTTCACGACCACGGTGTTCTTCACGACGACGGTGTTCTTCACGACCATGGTGTTCTTCACGACGACGGTGTTCTCAACGACGGTGTTCTTCAGACGACGGTGTTCTTCACGACCACGGTGTTCTTCACGACCACGGTGTTCTTCACGACGACGATGTTCTTCACGACGACGGTGTTCTTCACGACGACGGTGTTCTCAACGACGGTGTTCTTCAGACGAAGGTGTTCTTCACGACCACCACGCTGTTCTTCACGACCACGGTGTTCTTCACGACGACGATGTTCTTCACGACGACGGTGTTCTTCACGACGACGGTGTTCTTCACGACCACGGTGTTCTTCACGACGACGGTGTTCTTCACGACCACGGTGTTCTTCACGACGACGGTGTTCTTCACGACGACGGTGTTCTTCACGACCACGGTGTTCTTCACGACGACGGTGTTCTTCACGACGACGGTGTTCTTCACGACCACGGTGTTCTTCACGACCACGGTGTTCTTCACGACCACGGTGTTCTTCACGACGACGGTGTTCTTCACGACGACGGTGTTCTTCACGACGACGGTGTTCTTCACGACGACGGTGTTCTTCACGACGACGGTGTTCTTCACGACAGTGTTCTTCACGACCACGGTGTTCTTCATGACGACGGTGTTCTTCACGACGACGGTGTTCTTCACGACGATGGTGTTCTTCACGACCACGGTGTTCTTCACGACGACGGCGTTCTTCACGACGACGGTGTTCTTCCCGACCACGGTGTTCTTCACGACGGCGGTGTTCTTCACTACGACGGTGTTCTTCACGACCACGGTGTTCTTCACGACCACGGTGTTCTTCACGACCACGGTGTTCTTCAGGACGACGGTGTTCTTCACGACGACGGTGTTCTTCACGACGACGGTGTTCTTCACGACGACGGTGTTCTTCACGACAGTGTTCTTCACGACCACGGTGTTCTTCATGACGACGGTGTTCTTCACGACGACGGTGTTCTTCACGACGACGGTGTTCTTCACGACCACGGTGTTCTTCACGACGACGGTGTTCTTCACGACGACGGTGTTCTTCACGACGGCGGCGTTCTTCACGATGACGGTGTTCTTCACAACGACGGTGTTCTTCACGACCACGGTGTTCTTAATGACGACGGTGTTCTTCACGACGACAGTGTTCTTCACGACGACGATGTTATTCACGACGACGGAGTTCTTCACGACCACGGTGTTCTTCACGACCACGGTGTTCTTCACGACCACGGTGTTCTTCACGACCACGGTGTTCTTCACGACCACGGTGTTCTTCACGACGATGGTGTTCTTCACGAGGACGGTGTTCTTCACGACTACGGTGTTCTTCACGACCACGATGTTCTTCACGACGATGGTGTTCTTCACGACGACGGTGTTCTTCACGACCACGGTGTTCTTCACGACCACGGTGTTCTTCACGACCACGGTGTTCTTCACGACGATGGTGTTCTTCACGACGAAGGTGTTCTTCACGACCACGGTGTTCTTCACGACCACGGTGTTCTTCACGACGATGGTGTTCTTCACGACCACGGTGTTCTTCACGACCACGGTGTTCTTCACGACGATGGTGTTCTTCACGACGACGGTGTTCTTCACGACGACGGTGTTCTTCACGACGACGGTGTTCTTCACGACGACGGTGTTCTTCACGACGACGGTGTTCTTCACGACGACGGTGTTCTTCACGACGACGGTGTTCTTCACGACGACGGTGTTCTTCACGACGACGGTGTTCTTCACGACGACGGTGTTCTTCACGACGACAGTGTTCTTCACGACGACGGTGTTCTTCACGACCACGGTGTTCTTCACGACGATGGTGTTCTTCACGACGAAGGTGTTCTTCACGTTGGCGGTGTTCTTCACGACCACGGTGTTCTTCACGACGACGGTGTTCTTCACGACGACGGTGTTCTTCACGACGACGGTGTTCTTCACGACCACGGTGTTCTTCACGACCACGGTGTTCTTCACGACGACGGTGTTCTTCACGACCATGGTGTTCTTCACGACGACGGTGTTCTCAACGACGGTGTTCTTCAGACGACGGTGTTCTTCACGACCACGGTGTTCTTCACGACCACGGTGTTCTTCACGACGACGATGTTCTTCACGACGACGGTGTTCTTCACGACGATGGTGTTCTTCACGACCACGGTGTTCTTCACGACGACGGCGTTCTTCACGACGACGGTGTTCTTCACGACCACGGTGTTCTTCACGACCACGGTGTTCTTCACGACCACGGTGTTCTTCAGGACGACGGTGTTCTTCACGACGACGGTGTTCTTCACGACGACGGTGTTCTTCACGACGACGGTGTTCTTCACGACGACAGTGTTCTTCACGACCACGGTGTTCTTCATGACGACGGTGTTCTTCACGACGACGGTGTTCTTCACGACGATGGTGTTCTTCACGACCACGGTGTTCTTCACGACCACGGTGTTCTTCACGACGACGGTGTTCTTCACGACGACGGTGTTCTTCACGACGACGGTGTTCTTCACGACGACGGTGTTCTTCACGACCACGGTGTTCTTCACGACGACGGTGTTCTTCACGACGACGGTGTTCTTCACGACCACGGTGTTCTTCACGACCACGGTGTTCTTCACGACGACGGTGTTCTTCACGACCACGGTGTTCTTCACGACGACGGTGTTCTTCACGACGACGGTGTTCTTCACGACCACGGTGTTCTTCACGACCACGGTGTTCTTCACGACCACGGTGTTCTTCACGACCACGGTGTTCTTCACGACCACGGTGTTCTTCACGACCACGGTGTTCTTCACGACCACGGTGTTCTTCACGACGACGACCACGTGTTCTTCACGACCACGGTGTTCTTCACGACGACGGTGTTCTTCACGACCACGGTGTTCTTCACGACGACGGTGTTCTTCACGACCGCACGACCACGGTGTTCTTCACGACCACGGTGTTCTTCACGACGACGGTGTTCTTCACGACCACGGTGTTCTTCACGACCACGGTGTTCTTCACGACGACGGTGTTCTTCACGACCACGGTGTTCTTCACGACCACGGTGTTCTTCACGACGACGGTGTTCTTCAGGACGACGGTGTTCTTCACGACCACGGTGTTCTTCACGACCACGGTGTTCTTCACGACCACGGTGTTCTTCACGACCACGGTGTTCTTCACGACCACGGTGTTCTTCACGACGACGGTGTTCTTCACGACCACGGTGTTCTTCACGACGACGGTGTTCTTCACGACGACGGTGTTCTTCACGACCATGTTCTTCACGACGGCGATGTTCTTCACGACCACGGTGTTCTTCACGACCACGGTGTTCTTCACGACCACGGTGTTCTTCACGACCACGGTGTTCTTCACGACCACGGTGTTCTTCACGACGACGGTGTTCTTCACGACGACGGTGTTCTTCACGACGACGACGGTATTCTTCACGACCACGGTGTTCTTCACGACCACGGTGTTCTTCACGACCACGGTGTTCTTCACGACGACGGTGTTCTTCACGACCACGGTGTTCTTCACGACCACGGTGTTCTTCACGACCACGGTGTTCTTCACGACCACGGTGTTCTTCACGACGGTGTTCTTCACGGTGTTCTTCACGACCACGGTGTTCTTCACGACCACGGTGTTCTTCACGACCACGGTGTTCTTCACGACCACGGTGTTCACGACCACGGTGTTCTTCACGACCACGGTGTTCTTAACGACGACGGTGTTCTTCAAGACCACGGTGTTCTTCACGACGACGGTGTTCTTCACGACCACGGTGTTCTTCACGACCACGGTGTTCTTCACGACGACGGTGTTCTTCACGACCACGGTGTTCTTCACGACGACGGTGTTCTTCACGACCACGGTGTTCTTCACGACCACGGTGTTCTTCACGACCACGGTGTTCTTCACGACCACGGTGTTCTTCACGACCACGGTGTTCTTCACGACCACGGTGTTCTTCACGACCACGGTGTTCTTCACGACCACGGTGTTCTTCACGACGACGGTGTTCTTCACGACGACGGTGTTCTTCACATCAACACTAAGACTGAGGTAATGATTACCTCATTTTTTGTGTACAGTTTCACTGTTTTCCATTCATGTCCTGGAATCTGTATTGATAAAGTCACTGGAGGGCGAAACGTCTACAATAAAGATACCCAGATGTTGCACATGTGTCTTAATTTTCATCTTTTCGGTATTGTATACCATTCTTGTACAAGGGGCATCAATCTGCCCCGTTGATGACTAACACACTTGTGCCACACCTGGATGACTTTGTTTATGAATAAGACGCATGTGCGACACTTACACAGTTTTGTTGATGAATAAGACACATGTTCAACACCTGGGTAGTTTTATTGATGAATTCAACACCTGGGAAGCTTTATTGATGAATTCAACACCTGGGTAGCTTTATTGATGAATTCAACACCTGGGTAGCTTTATTGATGAATTCAACACCTGGGTAGCTTTATTGATGAATTCAACACCTGGGTAGCTTTATTGATGAATTCAACACCTGGGTAGCTTTATTGATGAATTCAACACCTGGGTAGCTTTATTGATGAATTCAACACCTGGGTAGCTTTATTGATGAATTCAACACCTGGTAGCTTTATTGATGAATTCAACACCTGGGTAGCTTTATTGATGAATTCAACACCTGGGTAGCTTTATTGATGAATTCAACACCTGGGTAGCTTTATTGATGAATTCAACACCTGGGTAGCTTTATTGATGAATTCAACACCTGGGTAGCTTTATTGATGAATTCAACACCTGGGTAGCTTTATTGATGAATTGAACACCTGGGTAGCTTTATTGATGAATTCAACACCTGGGTAGCTTTATTGATGAATTGAACACCTGGGTAGCTTTATTGATGAATTGAACACCTGGGTAGCTTTATTGATGAATTCAACACCTGGGTAGCTTTATTGATGAATTCAACACCTGGGTAGCTTTATTGATGAATTGAACACCTCGGTAGCTTCATTGATGAATTGAACACCTGGGTAGCTTTATTCTCTGTATCGAACTGATAAAGCTCAGGATGGAGAAAGATTTTTCAGAACACAGATAACAAGTGTTACACATGTGAGGTGTTGCACATGTGAGGCGTTGCACGTGTGTCTTATCCATCGACCTGTCGGTTTGTACACCAGTGTTGTACCGTTGCTTTGTGATATCCCTTGTTTTCTGCACATGTGGTCTACAATACAAAGTTCGAGTGACACACATGTGCAAGACTTGGGTATCGTTACTGACGATAAGTCTCGCCTTCTCAGCAGTCTTCTTCAGCCGGATACAGGTGATTATAACAGAGGTAATGTTAATGTCACTAGTTACAGGTCCAACTCGGACCATAACATCGTCATAAGTTCCTTTCTCTTATGTACGGATTATCGTGTCTTGTCCATTCACGGTATTTCTATTTATTTTTATTCTTTAGTGCTTTTTGTGTTCCAGCTGGTACAACAAAGGTTGAGTGGTAGCACCTGGCCTCACCTCTTATCGACTGGCTTTACTGAATGCTTCCTTACAGGGCACAGTCATACCTACTCCTGAAACTGTGTGAGATGTTTGCCTCCACCGTCCATTCATTTTTATTTACTCACAGGCATTAAGCTGAAAATTTGTTTTCTAACGTCCCTGTGGCTCATTTCCGTCGTTACCTGCTACTTACTTCTCCTGACTCTCCCTACACTCATCTATAATACCCTGTGTCTATCCTCTCATGACTTTTAGAGGATGCATCTTCTGGGTATTTCGTAGGTTGAGATCATATTTTCACTGGTTCTTTTCTAGAGTTGTTAAAGTTTGTCAGTAGCTCCTTGCAGTTCTGGTACCGGTTTTGTTGTGAACCTTTGGATTCTCTGCAGTGAGAAGGGAAATGACTGTCGATAACTTCAGGAAAATAGACAGGAATCCACTCAAGACACCCTTAATGAAGACGTTTCGATCCTTGGACCGAAGTACTTGACATAATAAAGGTTCAGAGACAGAAACGTCTTCAACAAAGGTGCCCTAAGAGTGTGTATTCCTCTTCACCTGCCTTTGGATATTCTCTAGGTTCCGGAAATGCTCGACCAAGTGCGGGTTTCACACTGGTGCTGCGGACTCCAAGAAGTGCCTGATATGTGTTGTGTATGACTCAACAAGATTCATACAACTCTAGAACTAGTTGCTAGGTTTCATAGAGTTGCTTATGACACTGTGGCTAATATGGTTAATATCTAAGTTTGAGAATATGTGATGTGTGTCTGTGTGTGTCCTCAGCCGCAGCTTGTCTCCCTCGACCACTCATGAAAGGTTACAATATATTGATGGCTTCATGTATATGTGTGTGTATGTGTGTGTGATATGTGTAGTAAGGTTGCCATGGGAACCATTGTGGGGTTGGGGATGGGGGTGGTAGTGGTGGTGGCGGTGGCGGTGGAGGTGGTGGTGGTGGTGGTGATAGGGGTAGTGGTAGTGAAGTCCATTATGGCAGGACGACCTCGTCACGACCACCAACAACAACCACCCACCACCATTCCTCCCACCCACACTCCAACAAACATTTCGTTTCCGAACATTTCCCGTGGCACCTTTCATGCCCACTACACTCCACAGTCGCGTAGCTAACTCCCAAGCTACAACCCACTCCATTTTCCAGTGCTCACTTCCAGTAACTCCAGCATCTCAGCGCACCTCACACGCCAGGAGCTCTGACCTGGAGACGCTTTTTAAAAATTAAAAAAAAAAGGGGGGGGGAGGAAACGAAGAGACTCGAAGTGGTGTCCAGAGTTGGGATTCCTCCATATTGTTTCCCCGGTAGCCACTTGCGCTGCGCTACTGTGCGTCGGCGCACCATTGGAGGATCGCTGCTCCCCGCGATTTATGATTGGTCGTCTGCGGCCCAGTAGCTTCTGTGCTACGCTGCCTCGGTAGCTGATTGGTGGTCCCCCGTCCACCAGCTCCTGTCTTACGCTCCACACTGCTACCATTGGACGACACAAATTGGAAACTCCCCCTAGGAGCGTCGCTCCTAGGTGAGTGCAGCACCTAGCCACCTCCTGGGCAGCGGGCCCTTCAAGGCAGGTACCTCCAGGACAGTGAAGGGCTCCTTGTGTCAAAGAACTTGAACTACCCTTCTCATCCTAGGATTAAATTTATTACCTCCCATTCCCAGATATTGCATGACCCCTACGGGATTAAGGGTTCCCGAATAATAATAATAATAATAATAATAATAATAATAATAATAATAATAATAATAATAATAATAATAATAATAATAATAATAATAATAATAATTCTGGTCAGTGGGTTTCCTAAGAGGAGGCTGCAGACGATGTATAGTGATCAGCAGCCCCATGTATATTCAGTTTTTTCTGTACTCGAAAAAAAATAGGGTATAGCATAACCATCAATGAAATTACTAGAGGATGTTAGGAAAGAGAAGTGGAGAAGTCTTTCAGAAGTAACAACAGAGAGGACAAGAGATCACACACACGCACACACCTTTGGCTCTTGGTAGGTCTGTTACGTTTTCTCTTCTGTAGCAAATCTCCTCATCACCAGAGAGGAGACCGCTGAGGCTAGAGTGAGGATGGGTGTTGGTAGGTTAATACCTCTCATCTCTTCCCCTTCCTGGTGGGATACAACCCAAGATTACCAACTAGGTGGAATCGCGGCAGTTTCACAACCCAGGTCAACATGGTGTCAGAACAGGTCGCTCCTGGCTTTCGTAGTTGCTGGGCCATTACAAGATCTTGGATGCACTAGAAGACAAGCAATATGCAGATGTAATATACACTGACTCTGCAAAAACCTTTCAGAAGTTCAGAAGTGCGATACTGGAGTATTTTCTCACAAAATGCATGCAACAGAAATAAATGAAAGGTGGTCAGACGGATAATTTATTTCTTAGCCAATGGAACCCGAAGAGTATAGTAAACAGTAAAATTAGGAGTTGCTACAGTGAACCGTAATGTCTCCCAAGGTACAACATTCACCCCAACTTCTCTTTCTCATTCTCATATCTGATATAGACAGGGACATAAACCGTAACACCGTATCCTTCTTTGAGGACGATACTACAGTCTGCATGAGAGTGATATTCACAGAAGAGACTGCGAGCCTCCAAGCTGATAGTAAGTCAGGTCTTCCAGTGGGTTAGTGACATTAATATGATATTCAATGAGGACAAATTCCAGTTGCTACTTTACGGAATAACTGAGGATTGGTCCCAAATCTGCGCACTGAGAGAACTCAGTAAGTGTAAAGAGACCACGACTCTTCAGAACTCTTCCTTTATGCAAAAGGGGGATTATCAACAGACTCTTGGCTGTTTTCAGGAGGGAACTCGACAAATTCCTAAGCTCAGTTCCTGATCAGCCGGGCTACATGTAGTGTATACGTTGGACTGCGGGCGGCGGTACCAACAGCCTGATTAATCAGGCTTGCAACTAGTGAACATCGACCTCTGGAAGGGTCTACAGGTATGCTACAGGTACAGGTAACATTCACAAGACTGATACCTGGACGGTGGGACCCAACCCTAAGACAACTGTTCTTAGAACTTTCTGTGTCTTCCTGATGTAGGTGTGGTAGACTGTTGTGTTGTAGTGTTGGATAAAACAGGTGTGCTGTAGTGCCTGGTATCGCAGGTGTGTTGTGAAATAAAAGACAGACATGCACAGTTCAAGATAGTTATTAAAGGAAACGTTTCGCCAGAAGTGGCGTCGTCAGTCCTGTGTGTGGGAGAAGTGCAGCTATGCTGAGGAGGGCAAGGGGGGGAGGGGGCGTGCGAGCATAAGAACGTCATGCCAGTAGTGAGTATACGATGATGTCATTAAGACTGGAGAAACCACTGGTGGCGAAACGTTGCCTTAAATAAAAGTGCTGAAACGTACACGAGTATCTTCAGGTGTGTTGTAGTGCCAGATATTGCAGGTGTGTTGGATATTGCAGCGTACAAGAGTATCTTCAGGTGTGTTGGATATTGCAGCGTACAAGAGTATCTTCAGGTGTGTTGTAGTGCCGGATATTACAGGTATATTGTAGTGCCGGATATTACAAGTGTGCTGTAGTGCCGGATATTACAGGTGTGTTGTAGTGCCGGATATTGCAGATGTGTTGTAGGGTCGGATATTGCTTCTGTGTGAGAAAACGGAAGACATTACAGCAACGTCCAGTAGAATGATAGGTCAGGACATGAGCCAGGAGGCAATGCCCTGATACTGGAGGCACTGACCTAATACTGGAGGCAGTGACCTGATACTGGAGGCACTGACCCCGAAACTATCAGCAGGAAATCGACAGGGAAGTAATCATACCAGAACAGGAATGCGCAGCAGAAACATGATTCGTTATCTGAATGTAATCATACTGTTGTATTTCATGATGCAGTAAACTGGAGTAGGTCATGCAGAGCAAGGATAGGTGGAGGTTTAAAATTATTAATCCGCTAATCGCACTTCGATCTCCGACCAGTCAGATGACTGCGTAAAATATAATCACAGTTAAATTTTAACAAATTGTTTGGCTGACAACATGTAACCTAAATATTGTTTATGTAGCCGACAGAGACTAAATGAAAACAGATTACATCCATTATTGATTTCGTATGAGCACCCCATTTGTCTTAAACATGTAAGTTGCTTGAAAACATTTTGTAGTGATGTGTGTTAGCAAGCGGAAGGTAGGTGTTTACATGTGAGACACGGTGGAGGAGGCAGTAAACAGCAGGTGTTATGTACGTGTCCAGACGGTGTGGGAATGTGTGGCCACGAGATGGTGAGGGAATGTGTGGGAGTGTGACCCCACCACACCTCATCATCACTCCCTCATGACAACCTCGTCTTGTTGTACCTGTGATCTCATGATGCTGGCAGCTGGTGCTTCCTTGCTGTCAGCCCTACACAGCTGGTGCTCCCTTACTGCTGGCCCAACACAGCTGGTAACTTCTGTGTTGACATCATCGTCTACTCACTACAGGTATGGCGATCCTATGCTCACACGCCCCTGCCCTTAACATAGCTGCATGCCTGTCACACACACACACACACACACACACACACACACACACACACACACACACACACACACACACACACACACACACACACACACATATACACATACACATCTTTCCATATACTCATATATCCTATCCGTTAACAGAATACTTTCATCTATCAGAATTCCCAACCTTATCTACTCGCCGTTACTGAAACATAAACAGTAATTACCATCCGTCTGGCATCTACACACTGTAATAGTATCATCAATTTTTTGGTGTTATACACGAGTGTATATTTTGTAGTCATACACCTGCTGGGAACTGATGACGTTGACGTTCTTGAAGGTGTTGCTGGGTGTTGTTCCCTGGTGAAGGAGGCTGCCTGCAGGTCCATGGTGGCTTGGGTCTTGCTTCCTGGCTTCATCCTGCTTCGGCTTTGCGGTCTTTTCCCCACAACTTCTAAGTTCGTTCCACATCTGCTTTAGGGGTCGTTTCGCGTCGACTTGGCAGTCTTTTCGCCTCGGCTTTTGGGGGTCGTTCCGCGTCGGCTTGGGTTTGCTCACGGGCAGCATCGATTCGTTCCACGGCGGCTGGTCGAGGGTCGTCTCGTGCTCAGCCAAGATCACATCCGACGCTCTAAGTATGATCCACGTTTTTATGTCATTTGTGAAAAAGGCATCGAGTAGGGATCAGCATGTAATTAGGGGTTGTCTAACCCCCTTACCCCCCTTATCCCAAGCTTTTTTAGTCTCTCCTGGAGGATGAAGGGCCGCCACTAAGACGCCAGGGGGACGCTAAATTGGTTTATGTGGTACAGGGGAATAGAGTCGACAATCAGTTGGGGAGAGAGGCGGTGGTTACGTCTGTATTCAGCGGAATTACAATGGTCATGTTACGGCGGTGGTTTCTTCGTGAGCAATGGTTGGGGGGGAGGGGATGGAGGAGAATAGGTAGGTAGGGAGGCAAATGAGGAGGGATTAGGAAGGCAGAGAGAGAGAGAGAGAGAGAGAGAGAGAGAGAGAGAGAGAGAGAGAGAGAGAGAGAGAGAGAGAGAGAGAGAGAGAGAGAGAGAGAGAGAGAGAGAGAGAGAGTGAGAGGTGAGGAACTGTGAAGAAAGGCCTGCGTGAGAAGTATAAGGGAGGCGTTGGAGAGAGGTGTGGGAGGGAGGCATGGGAGGCGTGGAAGGGAGGCGTGGAAGGGAGGCGTGGAAGGGAGGCGTGGGAGGGAGGCACGAGGTTCAGCAATACTAAACAATCACTCACCTAACAATATCATTACACTATCACTCGTGATGGCGCACCCTGACTTATTTGCGCCCTCAGACACCATCATTACTTCCAGCTAGCAATAACAACACTCAAAGGGCGACGCTTCTCACAACCCGAGAGGCCGTGAAAAGCCCGAGAGGCCGCGAACAAGCTGTAGAAGCCGCGAACAAGCCATTGAGGCCGCGAACAAACCCGAGATGCCGAGGGAAAGAGGTCTGGAGACCAGACAAAGGACCGCCACAGGGCCTCAGTATTCGGTCCAGCGCTCACAAAAGACTTTAAATATTGGGCGCGCGCTGTGAGCAAGGCGCGCGCTGGAACGTGGGTAAGGCGCGCGCAGGAACGTGGGCAGAGCGCGCGTTGGAACGTGGGTAAGGCGCGGCGGAACGTGGGTAAGGCGAGCACAGGAACGTAGGTAAGGTGCGCAAGAACGAGGTCATAGCACGTGCGATAATATTGGCAAGGCGCACGCGAGAACATGAGCCCGGCACGCGAGGGAGCATGGGCCTGGCGCGCGCGAGAACATGAGCTTGGCGCGCGCGGGAACATGAGCTTGGCGCGCGCGGGAACATGAGCTTGGCGCGCACGGGAACATGAGCTTGGCTCGCGTGGGAACGTGAGCTTGGCGCGCGCGGGAACATGAGAGTGGAGGGAGAGTGTGGTAGGAGTCTTGGTATCATGAGTTGGTCAGGCTGCCACCTTGAATTACCTGAGGTGAGGGGAGGTGGAGGGCCCATGATCGTGAGTGTAGCGGGGGTGGAACGCGGGTGGAGTGGGCGCCGTTTATGTTGTCGGGGGTAATGACACCCCTGGCGGGCCGCCCCTCCCACCCACTTCACCCACACTACACACTCCCTGCTTCCCTGAAATTAATTTTCAAAGGCACTTGTAATTTTCTATGTCCAGGGGCTTTGCGGGACTCTTTGTAGCCAGTTTGTTTAGGATGTTTTTTGAGTTAATGGAAAGGGTTTTTATTTTTTTGCTTCCATGCCTTTTTTGACCTCTTCCACGGAATGGAGAATGACTATTTGTGGTTTGCTGCGTATGTCTGTGGCTCCTAGTGGTCAGCCGACGAGCAGGAGACAATACTTCCACTGATATACAGCGCTCGGGAACGTCCTCTACTCCTCCTCTGGTATTTACGGTACAAGACTCTGCCTTCAAGCGAGAGTTTGCTTTATAAAGGCACATTTCATGTGCTGTGTTTTGCATCTGTGCACTGAACATATGATAGGTCATATTTCTTCCCCTCCCCCTCCTTCACCTTCCTTGCTGTATTTGCATACTGGCATTCGTGGTTCACTGAATGATGTTGCTCCGTTTAAGAGTCGGTGAAGAATGTCCGTGCAAAAGAATGTCTCAGGCTCATTCTGGTAATTAGTACATGATATTAAGTAGACGTAGAATGAACACCTGCTAGAGGGAAGCTCGGTATTATTGATATGTGTTGTCATATCAATGACTTTTGAACCCTTTTTATACTCATTAAGGGAAAGTAGTGGAGTAAGATCATCTCACATCACTACACACTATTGGGTTCCACTTAACTAGGTGCTCAACACTTAAGTGATACTCGATCTTATTAAAGAATAACAAACGTATTAAAGATAGGGAAGTTGAATACTTTCTTTCACATTATCACAATTTATTAATATTTTTTTATTACAATGGAATACGTGGCCACTGAGAAAGTGATCTGACAATATGAGACATCTGAGAAGATATTACACAACGAAATACTTGAGAACAGGGGTTGGGCGAATGTTTTTCTTAGTGGGTTTGGGTTTAAGAAGAACCTGCCTAGTATGAGCCAATAGACCTGCTGCAGTGCTCCTCCCTATTTCTGTTCTTATGAGAATATAATTAATTGATAATAAAACTTAATACTAACTTTAATTATAAACAGAGTCCACTTTCCACATGAGGCATAATTCAGAGTCCAACTCCCACAGGAAAATTAAACTACTCCAACCCAGAGATAATGCACCTGGCCAAGTCCTCACACAGCCTCTATCTCTATACCTACCTGGAGTCTACCTGGAGGTTATTCGGGGATCAACGCCCCCGCGGCGCGGCCCACGACTAGGCCTCCCGGTGGATCAGGACCTGATCAACCAGGCTGTTACTGCTGGTCGCACGCAGTCCAACGTACGAACCACAACCCGGCTGATCCGGCACTGACTTTAGGTATCTGTCCAGCTCTCTCTTGAAGGCAGCCAGGGGTTTATTGGTAATTTCCCTTATGCTTGGTGGGAGGCTGTTGAACAGTCTTGGGCCCCGGACACTTATAGTGCTTTCTCTTAGTGTACCAATGGCGCCCCTACTTTTAATTGGGGGTATTTTGCATCGCCTGCCCAGTCTTTTACTTTCGTAGGGAGTGATTTCTGTGTGCAGATTTGGGACCATTCCTTCCAGGATTTTCCATGTGTAGATTATGATATATCTCTCCCTCCTGCGTTCCAACGAGTACAAGTCAAGTGCTTCCAAGCGTTCCCAGTAGTTAAGGTGCTTGACAGAACTTATACGTGCAGTAAAGGATCTCTGTACACTCTCTAGATCTGCGATTTCACCTGCTGTGAATGGAGATGTTAATGTACAGCAGTATTCCAGCCTAGAGAGAACAAGTGATTTGAAAAGGATCATCATTGGCTTGGCATCTCTCGTATATACAGCAACGACGAACACCGAATCTCCCCTTAGCTATTTTCCCTTAGCTTTTTAACTTAACAGTATTATTACATCCATGGAAGAGCACTACACCAGTAGTAGGGGGTCACACACAGCCAGGGAAATAGAAAGCAATCAGTCGATCTAAAGAAAGGGAGGATGTTTCCGGTTATGAGAATGAAGAACCCTTCACCTGCATTAAGAGACCTTCCCTGAAAGATCCGTGTCCTTCACCTGCATTAAGAGACCTTCCCTGAAGGGTCCATGTCCTTCACCTGCATTAAGAGACCTTCCCTGAAGGGTCTGTGTCCTTCACCCGCATTAAGAGACCTTCCCTGAAAGGTCTCTGTCCTTCACCTGAATTAAGAGAACTTCCCTGAAGGGTCCATGTCCTTCACCTGCATTAAGAGACCTTCCCTGAAGGGTCTGTGTCCTTCACCTGCATTAAGAGACCTTCCCTGAAGGGTCTGTGTCCTTCACCTGAATTAAGAGACCTTCCCCGAAGGGTCTGTGTCCTTCACCTGCATTAAGAGACCTTCCCTGAAGGGTCTGTGTCCTTCACCTGCGTTAAGAGACCTTCCCTGAAGGGTTTCTGTCCTTCACCTGAATTAAGAGACCTTCCCTGAAGGGTCTGTGTCCTTCACCTGCATTAAGAGACCTTCCCTGAAGGGTCTGTGTCCTTCACCTGCATTAAGAGACCTTCCCTGAAGGGTCTGTGTCCTTCACCTGCATTAAGAGACCTTCCCTGAAGGGTCTGTGTCCTTCACCTGAATTAAGAGACCTTCTCTGAAGGGTCCATGTCCTTCACCTGCATCAAGAGACCTTCCCTAAAGGGTCCGTAACTTGGTATTGTTGAGACTATGTAGAAATTAAGGAAGAATTGGTGAGTGCCACCAGTGCCACCAGTGCCACCAGTTTCAGTCATGTCAGTGTGTCGATGTTAAACTCCTGAATAAGAAGAATGGATGGCAGTGTCTGTTCAAGAGATAAGCTGAAGCCCAGATTCAGACATCAATCTGCTACCTGGAGTTTACCTAGAGGTTATTCCGGGGATCAACGCCCCAGCGACCCGGTCCACGACCCGGCCTCCCGGTGGATCAGGGCCTGATCAACCAGGATGTTACTGCTGGGAATTGGCGAAGCCTCTGAAATCTCAGGATGGGAGTATGTAAAACTTTAGGTTGTGAGTATGGGAAACCTCAGGCCGTAAGCTTCTGAAACTTTAGGTCGAGACATGAATTGGTGATACGGATGTGTTAGTTATAGGCAAGTATCTCAACTCCCACTGCTTCTGTAAACCCCAGTATTGTATACACAACTGTGAGTCGAAACCTGGGGAAAAGTACTGAAGTACCCCAGTGCACTTACTGCCTTGTTGGGGGTTATCTTGGGTATCTAGTTATCTGGTTTTAATAGTCTGGGTAAAGTTTTCTTTTTCTGACTCTTTAGCTCTGCAAGTAGAGTTGCTGAGAAAGATTGAGAAAGCTTAGAGCAGTGTGTGTGTCTCTCAGCCTGCAGGTGATGTTGGTTATAAAGCCGAGGCCCCACCAGCTACCGGGGTGCCGCTCATTAGCATGCGCGGGTGCCTACCTCGGCCTCATGAACCTCCCTAATTACCATTCTTGCCTGGCTGGTGTGCGGAAGTGGGCGTGGCGTTGGAGGTGGGGCGATGCTGGAGGTGGGGAGGAGCCAAGAGTGAGGAGCACCACCCTACTGGTGGTCCTCCCCAAAGACTCGCCCAGTAACCCTCCCGGTCCTCCCCTGACCTTGCGCTTCGCGATGCTAACACGTCTTTCTCAGAATTCTCTGTTTATATGTTTGTTCCTCCCTCTCTCTCTCTCTCCCTCTCTGGTTCAGCTTTCTGCATTTAGCATTTCTGTGCTTGCCTGCGAGACCCACCAAGCTGATGGACTGTAAAATGATTAAGCACAGCCAACAACAGGTGCTTGTGAAGCATTTGTCCTTGCTTGACCGTGACTATGCTTGGTGTCTTCCCCCACGGACTGCCTCTGCCACACCTGAAAACACCTGACTCTTCCTTCAATGGTTCTTACTGCAACTGACAATACCTGACTCTTCCTTGACTGGTTGTTTATATGCCTGATTCTTCCTTCAATGACTCGAGCTGCACGTAACAACACCTGACTCCTCATCACGGTCTGCAACAACCTGCTGACCTGGGGACCTGCTCCTCAGACCAGGAGTGAGGTGCACTGAGAATCACTTCTCCGTTCTTGTAATCGCTGGCGTCAAAGGAAAGCCAGTGAGTTTTCCCACACAGGACGGGCCATTAGCGGGCCGCGGCGGCGTCTGGGAGGCTCTGTTAACCCACAATAAGCCGCTTCTCACCCAACATTGTGGGTGATGGTCTGAGTGGGCCGAGACCTCGGCTTTGTTCACTGGTCTCTGGCCCAGTGGTTTATGGCGGTGCTGGCCAAGGCTTCCCTTGTTGTCCACCACAAAGCCTCTCCTCTTGCCTCTTTATGTTATCATACACACAACCTCCTCCTCCTCTTCCTCCTCCTCCTCCTCCTGCTCTTACTCCTACTCCTACTCCTCATACTGCTGCTGCTCCTCCTCCTCCTATCTTTCACCTCCTCCTCCTTCTCCTCCTCTTGCTCCACCTCCCCTCATTATGCTTCTGGTCTTTCTAGCTCTTCCCCTTATCATATTTTTCTACCTCATCTTCTCTACTCAGAAGATCTGACGATTAGAAGACGAAGGATGTAGCCTCTGTCAGGTCAATACAGAGGTTAATTAAAGGTGTGGAAACTGGAGACAATAGAAGACCAGGTAATCCCAAAAATTACTAATTATTTTGCCAAATTTTTAGTCTCTATCTCTCTCTCTCTCTGTCCCTCGCTCTCTCTCTGCATTGTTTGAGGGAGCGACTCATACATAATAAGGTCGAGGCTGGTTCCTCCCAACCTGACCGAAGAGAAGATGATGCTTCTATTGTTGCTTAACATTCACCTTCCTGTCTTCTCTTCTCTCTTGTATTGTGCCTTCTCTTGTGTGGTGCACGCGACGGAGAGAGAGAGAGAGAGAGAGAGAGAGAGAGAGAGAGAGAGAGAGAGAGAGAGAGAGAAAATGGGTAATGGACTATGACTGAAACGGGTCTTAATGATTAAGAGTGGGCGGATCTGATGGAGTGGGCGGATTTGACGTTGGAGTGGGCGGATCTGATGTTGGAGTGGGCAGATCTGATGTTGGAATTGGCGGATCTGACGTTGGAGTGGGCAGATCTGTTGTTGAGTGGGCGGACCAGATGCGTGCCGTGATTGGGTGTAGTCGGGTCAAAAGATGTGGGTGGTAACTAGGAACCTTTTCAAAATTTCTAGCAGAAAGTCAGATAAAGCCAGGGTTTAGTAACAAGGTATAGTAATGGATGAAGCCAGGGTGTAGTAATGGGAAAGCCAGGGTGTAGTAATGGGAAAGCCAGGGTATAGTAATGGATGAAGCCAGGGTGTAGTAATGGGAAAGCCAGGGTATAGTAATGGATGAAGCCAGGGTGTAGTAATGGGAAAGCCAGGGTATAGTAATGGATAAAGCCAGGGTGTAGTAATGGGAAAGCCAGGGTATAGTAATGGATAAAGCCAGGGTGTAGTAATGGGAAAGCCAGGGTGTAGTAATGGGAAAGCCAGGGTATAGTAATGGATGAAGCCAGGGTGTAGTAATGGGAAAGCCAGGGTGTAGTAATGGGAAAGCCAGGGTGTAGTAATGGGAAAGCCAGGGTATAGTAATGGGAAAGCCAGGGTGTAGTAATGGGAAAGCCAGGGTGTAGTAATGGGAAAGCCAGGGTATAGTAATGGATGAAGCCAGGGTGTAGTAATGGGAAAGCCAGGGTATAGTAATGGATGAAGCCAGGGTGTAGTAATGGGAAAGCCAGGGTGTAGTAATGGGAAAGCCAGGGTGTAGTAATGGGAAAGCCAGGGTGTAGTAATGGGAAAGCGAGGGTGTAGTAATGGGAAAGCCAGGGTGTAGGAATGGGAAAGCCAGGGTATAGTAATGGATGAAGCCAGGGTGTAGTAATGGGAAAGCCAGGGTGTAGTAATGGGAAAGCCAGGGTGTAGTAATGGGAAAGCCAGGGTGTAGTAATGGGAAAGCCAGGGTGTAGTAATGGGAAAGCCAGGGTGTAGTAATGGGAAAGCCAGGGTGTAGTAATGGGAAAGCCAGGGTGTAGTAATGGGAAAGCCAGGGTGTAGTAATGGGTGAAGCCAGGGTGTAGTAACAAGGTACAGTAATGGATGAAGCCAGGGTGTAGTAATGGGAAAGCCAGGGTATAGTAATGGGTGAAGCCAGGGTATAGTAATGGGTGAAGCCAGGGTGTAGTAATGGATGAAGCCAGGGTGTAGTAATGGGAAAGCCAGGGTGTAGTAATGGGAAAGCCAGGGTGTAGTAATGGGAAAGCCAGGGTGCAGTAATGGGAAAGACAGGGTGTAGTAATGGGAAAGCCAGGGTGTAGTAATGGATGAAGCCAGGGTGTAGTAATGGGAAAGCCAGAGTATAGTAATGGATGAAGCCAGGGTGTAGTAATGGGAAAGCCAGGGTATAGTAATGGGTGAAGCCAGGGTGTAGTAATGGAGAAGCCAGGGTGTAGTAATGGGTGAAGCCAGGGTGTAGTAATGGGGAAGCCAGGGTGTAGTAATGGGTGAAGCCAGGGTGTAGTAATGGGGATGCCAGGGTATAGTAATGAGTGAAGCCAGGGTGTAGTAATGGGGAAGCCAAATTATAGTAATGGGGAAGCCAGGGTATAGTAATGGGTGAACCCAGGGTGTAGTAATGGGTGAAGCCAGGGCGTAGTAATGGGGAAGCCAAGGTATAGTAATGGGTGAAACCCAGGTGTAGTAATGGGGAAGCCAGGGTATAGTAATAGGTGAAGCCAGGGTGTAGTAATGGGTGAAGCCAGGGTATAGTAATGGGTGAAGCCAGGGTGTAGTAATGGGGAAGCCAAGGTATAGTAATGGGTGAAACCCAGGTGTAGTAATGGGGAAGCCAGGGTATAGTAATAGGTGAAGCCAGGGTGTAGTAATGGGGAAGCCAAGGTATAGTAATGGGTGAAACCCAGGTGTAGTAATGGGGAAGCCAGGGTATAGTAATAGGTGAAGCCAGGGTGTAGTAATGGGGAAGCCAAGGTATAGTAATGGGTGAAACCCAGGTGTAGTAATGGGGAAGCCAGGGTATAGTAATAGGTGAAGCCAGGGTGTAGTAATGGGTGAAGCCAGGGTATAGTAATAGGTGAAGCCAGGGTGTAGTAATGGGGAAGCCAGGGTATAGTAATAGGTGAAGCCAGGGTGTAGTAATAAGTGAAGCCAGGGTATAGTAATGGGTGAAGCCAGGGTATAGTAATGGGTGAAGCTAGGGTGTAGTATTGGGGATGCCAGGGTATAGTAATGGGTGAAGCCAGCGTGTAGTAATGGGTAAGCCAGGGTATAGTAATGGGTGAAGCCAGGGTGTAGTAATGGGGAAGCCAGGATATAGTAATGGGTGAAGCCAGGGTGTAGTAATGGGGAAGCCAGGGTATAGTAATGGGTGAAGCCAGGGTGTAATAATAGGGAAGCCAGGGCATAGTAATGGGTGAAACCAGGGTGTACTAAAGGGGAAGCCAAGGTATAGTAATGAGTGAAGCTAGGGTGTAGTAATGGGGAAGCCAGGGTGTAGTAATGGGTGAAGCCAGAGTTCAATAATGAGTAAAATCAGTGCGCAGTAATGGGTGAAGCCAGGACAGCATGGGTGGAGTCACTGGAAGACTCTGCATGCTTCCATAAAAGCCTCTAGGAGTGTGTCTGGGGGTCAGGAGGGCACGTATACCCACAGCTCAGGTATCCCTCACCAGGAGGGCACGTATACCCACTGCTCAGGTATCCCTCACCAGGAGGGCACGTATACCCACTGCTCAGGTATCCCTCGCCAGGAGGGCACGTATACCCACTGCTCAGGCATCCCTCACCAGGTGGGCACGCATACCCACTGCTCAGGTATCCTTCACCAGGAGGGCACGTATACCAACCGCTCAGGTATCCCTCACCAGGAGGGCACGTATACCCACTGCTCAGGTATCCCTCACCAGGAGGGCACGTATACCAACTGTTCGGGTATCCCACACCAGGAGGGCACGTATACCCACTGCTCAGGCATCCCTCACCAGGAGGGCACGTATACCCACTGCTCAGGTATCCCTCACCAAGAGGGCACGTATACACACTGCTCAGGTATCCTTCACCAGGAGGGCACGTATACCCACTGTCCAGGTATCCCTCACCAGGAGGGCACGTATACCCACTGTCCAGGTATCCCTCACCAGGAGGGCACGTATACCCGTTGCACCAGGTATCCCTTAGTACAAGACAACCAAACATGCCTGAACATTCACTGCTACACAATACTCACAACATGCCTCAACATTCACTGCTACACAATACTCACAACATGCCTCAACATTCACTGCTACACAATACTCACAACATACCTCAACATTCACTGCTACACAATACTCACAACATGCCTCAACATTCACTGCTACACAATACTCACAACATACCTCAACATTCACTGCTACACAATACTCACAACAAGCCTCAACATTCACTGCTACACAATACTCACAACATGCCTCAACATTCACTGCTACACAATACTCACAACATACCTCAACATTCACTGCTACACAATACTCACAACATGCCTCAACATTCACTGCTACACAATACTCACAACATACCTCAACATTCACTGCTACACAATACTCACAACATACCTCAACATTCACTGCTACACAATACTCACAACATACCTCAACATTCACTGCTACACAATACTCACAACATACCTCAACATTCACTGCTACACAATACTCACAACATACCTCAACATTCACTGCTACACAATACTCACAACATACCTCAACATTCACTGCTACAAAATACTCACAACATACCTCAACATTCACTGCTACACAATACTCACAACATGCCTCAACATTCACTGCTACACAATACTCGCAACATACCTCAACATTCACTGCTACACAATACTCACAACATGCCTCAACATTCACTGCTACACAATACTCGCAACATACCTCAACATTCACTGCTGCACAATACTCACAACAAGCCTCAACATTCACTGCTACACAATAATCACAACATGCCTCAACATTCACTGCTACACAATACTCACAACAAGCCTCAACATTCACTGCTACACAATACTCACAACATGCCTCAACATTCACTGCTATACAATACTCATAACATGCCTCAACATTCACTGCTACACAATACTCACAACATACCTCAACATTCACTGCTACACAATAATCACAACATGCCTCAACATTCACTGCTACACAAAACTCACAACAAGCCTCAACATTCACTGCTACATAATACTCACAACAAGCCTCAACATTCACTGCTACACAATACTCACAACATGCCTCAACATTCACTGCTACACCATACTCACATGTCTCAACATTCACTGCTACACAATACTCACAACATGTCTCAACATTCACTGCTACACAATACTCACAACATGCCTCAACATTCACTGCTACACAATACTCACAACATGCCTCAACATTCACTGCTACACAATACTCACAACAAGCCTCAACATTCACTGCTACACAATACTCACAACATGCCTCAACATTCACTGTTACACCATACTCACATGTCTCAACATTCACTGCTACACAATACTCACAACATGTCTCAACATTCACTGCTACACAATACTCACAACATGCCTCAACATTCACTGCTACACAATACTCACAACATGCCTCAACATTCACTGCTACACCATACTCACATGTCTCAACATTCACTGCTACACAATGCTCACAGCAAGTCTCAACATTCACTGCTACATAATACTCACAATATGCCTCAACATTCACTGCTACACAATACTCACAACATGCCTCAACAATCACTGCTATGCAATACTCACAGCATGCCTCAACATTCACTGCTACACAATACTCACAACATGCCTCAACATTCACTGCTACACCATACTCACATGTCTCAACATTCACTGCTACACAATGCTCACAGCAAGTCTCAACATTCACTGCTACATAATACTCACAATATGCCTCAACATTCACTGCTACACAATACTCACAACAAGCCTCAACATTCAGTGCTACACAATACTCACAACAAGCCTCAACATTAACTGCTACACAATACTCACAACATGCCTCATCATTCACTGCTATACAATACTCACAACATGCCTCAACATTCACTGCTACACAATACTCACAACAAACCTCAACATTCACTGCTACATAATACTCACAACATACCTCAACATTCACTGCTACACAATACTCACAACAAACCTCAACATTCACTGCTACATAATACTCACAACATGCCTAAACATTCACTGCTACACAATACTCACAACATACCTCAACATTCACTGCTACACAATACTCACAACATGCCTCAACATTCACTGCTACACAATACTCACAACAAGCCTCAACATTCACTGCTGCACAATACTCACAACATGCCTCAACATTCACTGCTACACAATACCCACAACATACCTCAACATTCACTGCTACACAATACTCACAACATGCCTCAACATTCACTGCTACACAATACTCACAACATGCCTCAACATTCACTGCTACACAATACTCACAACATGCCTCAACATTCACTGCTACACAATTCTCACAACAAGCCTCAACATTCACTGCTACACAATACTCACAACATGCCTCAACATTCACTGCTACATAATACTCACAACATGCCTCAACATTCACTGCCACACAATACTCACAAGCCTCAACATTCACTGCTACACAATACTCACAACATGCCTCAGCATTCACTGCTACACCATACTCACATGTCTCAACATTCACTGCTACACAATACTCATATGTCTCAACATTCACTGCTACACCATACTCACATGTCTCAACATTCACTGCTACAAAATACTCACATGCCTCAACATTCACTGCTACACGATACTCACAACATGCCTCAACATTCACTGCTACACGATACTCACAACATGCCTCAATATTCACTGCTACACAATACTCACAAAAAGCCTCAACGTTCACTGCTACACAATACTCACAACATGCCTCAACATTCACTGCTATACAAAACTCACAACAAGCCTCAACATTCACTGCTGCACAATACTCACAACATGCCTCAACATTCACTGCTACACAATACTCACAACAAGCCTCAACATTCACTGCTGCACAATACTCACAACATGCCTCAACATTCACTGCTACACAATACTCACAACATGCCTCAACATTCACTGCTACACAATACTCACAACATACCTCAACATTCACTGCTACACAATACTCACAACATACCTCAACATTCACTGCTACACAATACTCACAACATGCGTCAACATTCACTGCTACACAATACTCACAACATACCTCAACATTCACTGCTACACAATACTCACAACATACCTCAACATTCACTGCTGCACAATACTCACAACATACCTCAACATTCACTGCTACACAATACTCACAACATACCTCAACATTCACTGCTGCACAATACTCACAACATACCTCAACATTCACTGCTACACAATACTCACAACATACCTCAACATTCACTGCTACACAATACTCACAACATACCTCAACATTCACTGCTACACAATACTGACAACATACCTCAACATTCACTGCTACACAATACTCACAACATACCTCAACATTCACTGCTGCACAATACTCACAACATACCTCAACATTCACTGCTACACAATACTCACAACATGCCTCAACATTCACTGCTACACAATACTCACAACAAGCCTCAACATTCACTGCTGCACAATACTCACAACATGCCTCAACATTCACTGCTACACAATACCCACAACATACCTCAACATTCACTGCTACACAATACTCACAACATGCCTCAACATTCACTGCTACACAATACTCACAACATGCCTCAACATTCACTGCTACACAATATTCACAACATGCCTCAACATTCACTGCTACACAATTCTCACAACAAGCCTCAACATTCACTGCTACACAATACTCACAACATGCCTCAACATTCACTGCTACATAATACTCACAACATGCCTCAACATTCACTGCCACACAATACTCACAAGCCTCAACATTCACTGCTACACAATACTCACAACATGCCTCAGCATTCACTGCTACACAATACTCACAACATGCCTCAACATTCAATGCTACACCATACTCATATGTCTCAACATTCACTGCTACACCATACTCACATGTCTCAACATTCACTGCTACACAATACTCACATGCCTCAACATTCACTGCTACACGATACTCACAACATGCCTCAACATTCACTGCTACACAATACTCACAACATGCCTCAACATTCACTGCTACACAATACTCACAACAAGCCTCAACGTTCACTGCTACACAATACTCACAACATGCCTCAACATTCACTGCTATACAATACTCACAACAAGCCTCAACATTCACTGCTGCACAATACTCACAACATGCCTCAACATTCACTGCTACACAATACTCACAACAAGCCTCAACATTCACTGCTGCACAATACTCACAACATGCCTCAACATTCACTGCTACACAATACTCACAACATGCCTCAATTCACAATACTCACAACATGCCTCAACATTCACTGCTACACAATACTCACAACATACCTCAACATTCACTGCTACACAATACTCACAACATACCTCAACATTCACTGCTACACAATACTCACAACATGCGTCAACATTCACTGCTACACAATACTCACAACATACCTCAACATTCACTGCTACACAATACTCACAACATACCTCAACATTCACTGCTGCACAATACTCACAACATACCTCAACATTCACTGCTACACAATACTCACAACATACCTCAACATTCACTGCTGCACAATACTCACAACATACCTCAACATTCACTGCTACACAATACTCACAACATACCTCAACATTCACTGCTACACAATACTCACAACATACCTCAACATTCACTGCTACACAATACTGACAACATACCTCAACATTCACTGCTACACAATACTCACAACATACCTCAACATTCACTGCTGCACAATACTCACAACATACCTCAACATTCACTGCTACACAATACTCACAACATGCCTCAACATTCACTGCTACACAATACTCACAACATGCCTCAACATTCACTGCTACACAATACTCACAACATACCTCAACATTCACTGCTGCACAATACTCACAACATGCCTCAACATTCACTGCTACACAATACTCACAACATACCTCAACATTCACTGCTACACAATACTCACAACATACCTCAACATTCACTGCTGCACAATACTCACAACATACCTCAACATTCACTGCTACACAATACTCACAACATACCTCAACATTCACTGCTACACAATACTCACAACATACCTCAACATTCACTGCTACACAATACTGACAACATACCTCAACATTCACTGCTACACAATACTCACAACAAGCCTCAACATTCACTGCTACACAATACTCACAACATACCTCAACATTCACTGCTACACAATACTCACAACATACCTCAACATTCACTGCTGCACAATACTCACAACATGCCTCAACATTCACTGCTACACAATACTCACAACATGCCTCAACATTCACTGCTGCACAATACTCACAACATGCCTCAACATTCACTGCTACACAATACTCACAACAAGCCTCAACATTCACTGCTACACAATACTCACAACAAGCCTCAACATTCACTGCTACACAATACTCACAACATGCCTCAACATTCACTGCTACACAATACTCACAACAAGCCTCAACATTCACTGCTACACAATACTCACAACATACCTCAACATTCACTGCTACACGTTCTTCACCTCACATTCATCACACTAACTGCTTCACTATACATCCACGTTAATTCGCCCTGAGTGCTACATTTATGGTAATGTTTTGCATTATGAGAAACATTGTGTCATTATGCAAATATCTGCAATTTACGTTTGCTAAAACAATTGTGGATTTTTAATATATTCAGCTGAGATATTTATGATAAAATATTTTTAAAGATGATTATTTTATGTATTTTCAAAATATTTATTATCATTAATATTATTATTATTATTAATATTATTATTATTATTATTATTATTATTATTATTATTATTATTATTATTAATATTATTATTATTATTATTATTATTATTATTATTATTATTATTATTATTATTATTATTATTTGTAGTAGTAGTAATAATAGCAGTAGTAGTAGACGTAGTAATAATGATAATAATACTAGTATTAGTAGTAATACTAGTAGTAGTAGTAGTAGTAGTAGTAGTAGTAGTAGTAGTAATAGTAGTAGTAATAGCAGAAACAGTAGCAGTAATAGTAGTAGTATTAATAATATTAATAGTAGTAATAGCAGAAGTAGTAGTAGTAGTAGTAGTGGTGGTAATAGTAGTAACTTTGAAAATTGCGTTAAACATGTATGGGCAATGCTAGTAGGGTATAAGTGAAACGCAGCCTTCATGACCCTCATGTAGTCGATAGATTTCAACCTGTAACTAGTTACATACAGCTGAGATAAAACTGTATTAATGTGTCTGAAGAATGTTTTCAGGGGGTCAGCGCCCCCGCGGCCAGGTCCTAGAACAGGCCTTCTGGTGGATCAAGTATTGATCAACACGGCTGTTACTGCTGGCTGACGTACGAACACTGTCCGGCTGTTCAGCAACCTGCATCACTTGCCCTACAACCACCACTACAACTATCATATTACACCCACAACCACCACTACAACCACCATGTTACACCCACAACCACCACTACAACTATCATATTACACCCACAACCACCACTACAACCACCATGTTACACCCACAACCACCACTACAACTATCATATTACACCCACAACCACCACTACAACCACCATGTTACACCCACAACCACCACTACAACTATCATATTACACCCACAACCACCACTACAACCACCATGTTACACCCACAACCACCACTACAACTATCATGTTACACCCACAACCACCACTACAACTATCATATTACACCCACAACCACCACTACAACTATCATATTACACCCACAACCACCACTACAACTATCATATTAGACCCACAACCACCACTACAACTATCATATTACACCCACAACCACCACTACAACCACCACGTTACGCCCACAACCACCACTACAACTATCATATTACACCCACAACCACCACTACAACCACCATGTTACACCCACAACCACCACTACAACTATCATGTTACACCCACAACCACCACTACAACTATCATATTACACCCACAACCACCACTACAACTATCATATTACACCCACAACCACCACTACAACTATCATATTACACCCACAACCACCACTACAACTATCATATTACACCCACAACCACCACTACAACTATCATATTACACCCACAACCACCACTACAACCACCATGTTACACCCACAACCACCACTACAACCACCATGTTACACCCATAATCACCACTACAACTATCATGTTACACCCACAACCACCACTACAACTATCATGTTACACCCACAACCACCACTACAACCACCATGTTACACCCACAACCACCACTACAACTATCATGTTACACCCACAACCACCACTACAACTATCATATTACACCCACAACCACCACTACAACCACCATGTTACACCCACAACCACCACTACAACTATCATATTACACCCACAACCACCACTACAACCACCACGTTACACCCACAACCACCACTACAACTATCATGTTACACCCACAACCACCACTACAACTATCATATTACACCCACAACCACCACTACAACCACCATGTTACACCCACAACCACCACTACAACCACCATGTTACACCCACAACCACCACTACAACCACCATGTTACACCCACAACCACCACTACAACTATCATATTACACCCACAACCACCACTACAACCACCATGTTACACCCACAACCACCACTACAACTATCATATTACACCCACAATCACCACTACAACCACCATGTTACACCCACAACCACCACTACAACTATCATATTACACCCACAACCACCACTACAACCACCATGTTACACCCACAACCACCACTACAACTATCATATTACACCCACAACCACCACTACAACCACCATGTTACACCCACAACCACCACTACAACTATCATATTACACCCACAACCACCATGCTACACCCACAACTACCACTACAACCACCATGTTACACCCACAACCACCACTACAACCACCATGTTACACCCACAACCACCACTACAACCACCATGTTACACCAACAACCACCATGTTACACCCACAACCACCATGTTACACCCACAACCACCATGTTACACCCACAACCACCACTGCAACTATCAAGTTACACCCACAACCACCACTACAACTATCATGTTACACCCACAACCACCACTACAACTATCATGTTACACCCACAACCACCACTACAACTATCATGTTACACCCACAACCACCACTACAACCACCATGTTACACCCACAACCACCACTACAACCACCATGTTACACCCACAACCACCACTACAACTATCATGTTACACCCACAACCACCACTACAACCACCATGTTACACCCACAACCACCACTACAACTATCATGTTACACCCACAACCACCACTACAACCACCATGTTACACCCACAACCACCACTACAACTATCATATTACACCCACAACCACCACTACAACTATCATGTTACACCCACAACCACCACTACAACCACCATGTTACACCCACAACCACCACTACAACCACCATGTTACGCCCACAACCACCACTACAACCACCATGTTACACCCACAATCACCACTACAACTATCATGTTACACCCACAATCACCACTACAACTATCATGTTACACCCACAACCACCACTACAACCACCATGTTACACCCACAACCACCACTACAACCACCTGGTTACACCTACAACCACCACTACAACTATCATATTACACCCACAACCAAGACTACAACCACCATGTTACACCCACAACCACCACTACAACCACCATGTTACACCCACAACCACCACTACAACCACCTGGTTACACCTACAACCACCACTACAACTATCATATTACACCCACAACCAAGACTACAACCACCATGTTACACCCACAACCACCACTACAACCACCATGTTACACCCACAACCACCATGTTACACCCACAACCACCACTACAACCGCCATGTTACACCCACAACCACCACTACAACCACCATGTTACACCCACAACCACCACTACAACCACCATGTTACACCCACAACCACCACTACAACCACCATGTTACACCCACAACCACCACTACAACCACCATGTTACACCCACAACCACCACTACAACTATCATGTTACACCCACAACCACCACGTTACGCCCACAACCACCACTACAACTATCATGTTACACCCACAACCACCACTACAACCACCATGTTACACCCACAACCACCACTACAACAATCATATTACACCCACAACCACCACTACAACTATCATATTACACCCACAACCACCACTACAACTATCATATTACACTCACAACCACCACTACAACCTCCATGTTACACCCACAACCACCACTACAACCACCATGTTACACCCACAACCACCACTACAACTATCATATTACACCCACAACCACCACTACAACCACCATGTTACACCCACAACCACCACTACAACCACCATGTTACACCCACAACCACCACTACAACCACCATGTTACACCCACAACCACCACTACAACTATCATGTTACACCCACAACCACCACTACAACCACCACGTTACGCCCACAACCACCACTACAACTATCATGTTACACCCACAACCACCACTACAACCACCATGTTACACCCACAACCACCACTACAACAATCATATTACACCCACAACCACCACTACAACTATCATGTTACACCCACAACCACCACTATAACCACCATGTTACACCCACAACCACCACTACAACTATCATATTACACCCACAACCACCACTACAACCACCATGTTACACCCACAACCACCACTACAACTATCATGTTACACCCACAACCACCACTACAACTATCATATTACACCCACAACCACCACTACAAATATCATGTTACACCCACAAACACCACTACAACTATCATGTTACACCCACAACCACCACTACAACTATCATGTTACACCCACAACCACCACTACAACCATCATGTTACACCCACAACCACCACTTCAACTATCATATTACACCCACAACCACTATTACAACAATTCACAATCAACACGCCCCATTTCCAAACTCACAATATATTTAGTATCAGTGAAGGGGTGCTGATCCAAGGGACTGGAGCTGGAATTAGATCTATCCTGATTAGCTGTCATTCCCCAGGAGCTGCATGACCCTTATGGGTTTAGCTCTTTCCCTTGAATATAATAATAATAATTGTAATAATAATAATAATAATAATAATAATAATAATAATAATAATAATAATAATAATAATAATAATACCAATAACAATAACGATAATAATAACAGCGAGCACAAGTGGGGTAATTAGTTTAAGGAGTGGCACCGTGGTTAACACTGGCCCGGCCGGGGCTGCGATAATTATGTGTGTGTGTCAGCAACAATGGCTGACCTGTCAGCTGCAGTCAGCTGGGTAAACACAGCCACCCAGGTGTACCAACCCGGCCTTCCAGGTATGCCAACCCGGTCTGCCAGGCGTGCCAACCCGGTCTGCCACGGGTGCCAACCCGGTCTGCCAGGGGTGCCAACCCGGCCTGCCACGGGTGCTAACCCATCTTCCAGGGCTGTCAACATTGTCTGCCAGTGGTATCAACGTTACCTTCCAGGGGGTGCCTACAATGCCTCTCAGGGGTGCCAACATTGTCTGTTAAGAGTGTCAACATTACCTTCCAAGGGTGCTAACCTTACCTTCCAGGAGTACCAACATTTCCTTCCAGGGGTGCCAACATTACCTTCCAAGGGTGCCAACATTACCTTTCAGAGGTACCAACATTGCCTGTCAGGGTTGCCACCTTCTCTCTCACTGATGTGGCGTCCGAGTACACTTTAGGTGTTCTCCCTCAGGGTACCTACTTACTGCTAAGCGAAAAAGGACAGCAGGTGCAATGTGCAGGAATTTACCAGCACACTGATGTACATATTACACACTAATATACATAATACACACTGATGTATATATTATACACTGATGTACATATATATTAATGTACATATTAATGTGCGTATTATCGTATACCTCATACTTATCCTGTGGACGGTAGCGCCAAAACATTAGGATACACAAAAGGCTTTGAAATTAGGTATCAAAGGAATTATGATGAATGTATCTGAATTTATATTTAAAATTTACATTTTATCTGATACAAGCAAAATTTTAGGTTTCTTATTTTCACTGATAATTTCCAATTACATGTATCTCTATATTCCTCAATAAGTGAACAATCACGCACATAGTGTTGGAGAGAGTGACCATTAGGCTGACCTCGTACTTTGCATTTAATTTGATCATCATCTGTGTCTGTCAGACTGCCAGAAGTACCTGGCTACTACAACGCCAGTCAATCTGTTCACATTAGTAGTGTATCGGATATCCGCATCCGCATCCGCATCCGCGGAACATCCGCACAATTTCTTACAACCTCGTCCGCATCTGCATTTTACTGTAAACAGATATCCGTATATGCATCCGCATCCGAATCCCTGGAACATCCGCACAATTTCTTACATCCACATCTGCATCCGCTAAATAAGTAAGACAACCTCATACACATCCGCATCTGCGGATATCTGAATTTTCACATTCACTGCATCTCTAGTTCACACTGAAAGTTGCTCCGTAAACATGCTTAACAACGCTTACGTTATCAAAGTGTGTTGTCGACTTCTGCTTAGATCCATTAGTGTATATAATTAGTGATTTTTTTTACAATATTTTTGTCTTTGTAACTGATTGAAGAAAGCGATTATTATTAATGAGCTTTTTGGGAGGGGCTTTAAGATATGTGATATTAAATAAATACAACTTCCATAGAGGGGCGAAATGCTCTTGTTATTTATAACGATACAGTTCGTGCATGTTATATAATATAATATAATTGCATGTGTTGTAATTCATTTGGATTTGTGTTTACTTCTAAACATTTGGCAAGAATTGTGGAGACAGTGTCTGATTTATTTTTTCAACATTTATATATAAGAACATTGTCAATATCAATGATCCTGTCACTGATACTAAGATCACCAAGCTTCCTGAAGAACAAAATAGCACAAAACCGTGACTAGAACGATGCACAAATAACCCGCACAGAGAAGTGAAACCTAAGATAACGTATCGGTGTGACTTGGACTATTACCTAGTCTGTGTGACCAAATAGTGAGACCGAAACGTCGTCACAAGTTACAGCTTCCTACGTGTGGGTCGTACATCAGGCGCCTTCCTCGTATTAAAGACCTTAGTAGTTTTAAGATGACCAAGAATAATTCTGTTGGCTTCCTTCATCATGGGCTCCAAGGGCTGGAGAGAACTTTCCGCAGCTAACAGACAGATTAGCGCAGCATAATCAATGATACAATATAAGCTACGTACATCATTAACAATGTTCTCAATTTAGCATCATACTTAGGGTTGTAGCCAGCAACAATTCAGAGAGCATTTAGCCTATCTTCGCATTTCTCATTTAGTTGTGGTTTGCAGGGTTTATCGAAGGGTGCACCAAGGTATCTCTTAGGTTTAATGTAGCAACTGTTTTCGCCCTGCAAATAGATGGGGTGCTTTGCTTGTCAATATCTTTGTTTTAGATGAAGATATTATGAGGCCAGGTCGATTACCTGTTATGTAAACCTCATTAGGAATGATACTAATTTTCTTGTGCTCTGTTGCATGGATCATGGTGTCATCAGCATAGCTTATAGCTGTGTTTAGGTGAGGTAGGTACCTCATTTAGAAGTTCGTTAATTAGTACATTAACTACCACCAGGCTAGGACCACCTTCCTATAGTGCACGTAGAAACTGGTGTTGCCTCGGTTCAAGAAACCTTGCTAGAGAACACACAGGTCCAGAAACCTTGCTAGAGAACACACGGGTCCAGAAACCTTGCTAGAGAACACACAGATCCAGAAACCTTGGTAGAGAACACACAGGTCCAGAAACCTTGGTAGAGAACACACAGGTCCAGAAACCTTGCTAGAGAACACACGGGTCCAGAAACCTTGGTAGAGAACACAGGATACTCTATTATGATAGATATCCTAATATAATTCTTGGGTGCATTTACACGCACATTTTCCTGTCTTCATGTTGGCTCATTTGGGCAAATCTTCCCACACTCATTAACACTTGCACACTAATGAGTGCGTCTGAAACACCGGTGGGACCAGTACCAGCCTCCGCCTGACTTACGCCGCTTCTAAACCGACGTAATCTGCAAAATTTTCCGCTTTCTAACGTAACAATCGTCGGGCCGACCACAGCGACGCCTCCGACCAAGTGGCAATTGTACAACTCGTCCTTATGCGCTTAGACACGCTCAGCCTCGCTCAACTGTCTCGCTATTCTAATTGGTCGAGGAGGAGGAGGAGGAGGAGGAAGGGATTATAAATTAGTCCTTATATGCTACAGATTTTTGCATTGTGTTTGGCCCTGTCGGGCTCTACCTGTCGGGCTCTACCTGTCGGGCTCTACCTGTCGGGCTCTACCTATCGGGCTCTACCTGTCGGGCTCTACCTGTCGGGCTCTCCATTTCGCTATACCAGGAGAGGTCATGTAACAGGAAAACGAGATGCAATCTGCCTTGATTCAGGGAAGTGGAGGGTGTGCTCCACTCCCATGGATCTAGAGCTTCTCTGGGCAGCAGGGCACACCAGCAGCGACCTCTTATCAACGCTAGCATCGTTAAGCAACCAGACTCATTAGCTCTAAATTAGCCTTAATTAAGTATTATTATGCGTGTCGTCCTGGTGGGGGCCAGCTGGCGCCCCTTGTCTCAGGGGCCCATTGTCCTGCCTAGCTGGAGTTTACCCTGGCTCCTTTGCCTGGGGCCCCTGATCGTGTGTCCCTGATCACGAGGGTTCTGATCGCGGGAGACCTAATCACAGAGGATCTGATGGAGGAATATCTGATCGCTGGGGTCCTGATCGCGGGGCGCTAATCGCGGGGCCTTATCAAGTAGCTTCTTATTGGAAGGGTTCTTATCGAGGTGGTCCTTATCGCAGGGGTCCTTATCGCTAGGGTTCTTATCGTAGGGGTCCTTATCGTGGGGGTCCTTATCGCAGGTCCTTATCGGCTCTTATCTAGGCATCAGCCGAGGCAGCTAGCGGGGTGGTCGCTATTCGAAGAAAGGGTGTGGGGGGAAAAGAGGGGAGGGGGAGGGTTGGAAGGGGGTGAGACAGGAGGGAGGGAGGGGGAGGCTAAAGGCGGTGAGATTCATTGACACACACACACACACACACACACACACACACACACACACACACACACACACATGCCGTCTGTACGCATTCCCATTAAATGGTCGATCACGTAGTGCCCCGTGGCCTGGTGGTTGAAGCTCTCACTTCACGCGGCGAGTGTCCGGGTTCGATTCCCGGCGAGAGTAGAAACATTTGGCGTGTTTCTTTACACCGGTTGTCTATGCTTCCCATCAGTAAAATGGGTACCTGGGAGTTGGTCGACTGGTGTGGGTCGCATCCTGGGACAAAACTGACCTAATTTGCCCAAATTGTTTAGCATAACAAGGGGCTTTCTATACAGTAGTATGTCACTGATGTCAGCTATGGTCTGTATACTTTCTACATGTACTTGTAGAAATAAAGATTATTATTATTATTATTATTATTATTATTATTATTATTATTATTATACGTAAGCCCATATAACTAAGCCTATGCCCGTAGCTGTAATGTCTGTCCACCTCAACAGTGTACCTCTGGCATACACACAACATAATAATAATAATAATAATAATAATAATAATAATAATAATAATAATAATAATAATAATAATAATAATAATAATAATAATAATAATGAATACGGAGAGCTTAGTTTGATCACTAATTTAGGTATTATGTTTGACTAATGATATACAGGTAACCTGGAGTCTACCTGGAGTTTACCTGGAGTCTACCTGGAGAGTGTTCCGAGGGGCGACGCCCCAGCGGCCCGGTTTTAGACCAGGATTCCATGTTGTCGTGTATTTATTTAAACCTAACTTGACCAACCTCTTCTGCGTAAAAAAGGACAATAATATATTTGTACTAAATTTACATGAATCTAACGGTATACATCGTTAGTGTATGAGTGGCGTAGGGACGGGTGTTTAGGGGTGTGGGGGAGTAGCGAAGGGAATGGGAGTGTAGGGACGGGTAGGTGAGGGTGTAGGGACGGGTGTGGGAGTGTTGGAATGGCTGAGAGGTATGAGGTGTCTGGTGATAGTGTTAGACTGTGGTGATAGTGTTGAGTTGTGTGTTGGTGTTTGAGTGTGTGAGTGTGTGAATGTGTGGGTGTGTGTGTGGGTGTGTGAGTGTGTGGGTGTGTGA
>NC_091333.1:8742807-8745307 GCF_038502225.1 Cherax quadricarinatus | reverse complement strand
TAGTGCTATGGGCATTGTTGAATATATATAGTACACTGTAATACCCTTAATATATACCATCTGGTACGTTACTATGATGGGATGTACTCATAAGTAAAAGAGTAATATAGGTGTGTAAGTATGTGTACGTGTGTGTGTGTATGTGCACGGTGCTGCTCGGTATGATTCGACTAGAATTAGAATGTGACTGAAAGCAACAAATCCCAAGATAAGGTGATAAGCTAACTTCTGGACCATCGAAGCAATCAAATAGCTTGCTTGAGCAATATGATAACCCAGTTCGCCAAACAGCAATAATGGTGGAAGCAGCCGTGAACAACACAGCGTCAGACAAGGAATCAAGACGACCAAACACGACCCTCACTGGAGACCTACAGCAAATCCTTCACGAAAGGCATAAACTCCCTTATTACTGAAACTAAGTGTAGTAGTTTCAAATTCCTGACTACAACAGTGCTTAGATACCAAAACACTGTAAGTGGAAAGTTGGACTCAGGACCAGAGATACAGTGTCTCAAGAGACAACCTCTGAAAACGTCAAATATCACTAAGTCTAAATCATTCTCTGTGAATAGAAATGTAGTAAGTGATTCAGAGAACCAACAAGATAAATTAGACGCAGGTTAAACATTTACGTATCTTAAGTGTGGAAACGCATCGCCACACAGTGGCTTCATCAGTCCAATACAAAGAAGAACGGTGAAGATCAGGAGTTTGAGGTAATCAGTCTGGAATCGATGTAATCAGTTCATCAGTCTTGATATGAATACAGCATATGTGCCAAGAAGTAATTGGCTCGTATACCGTAGATATATGAGGTGAAGCAGATGTAGGCGGCGTCACCTTGGACAAGTCCACAAGCCTCATGATAACAGCACTGGTAATAATAATAATAATGATTCTACTACTACTATTGCTCTTACTACTACTACTACTACTGCAACTATTACTACTGCTAATATTACTATTACTATTACTACTACTACTACTGCTAGTAATAATAATAATAATAATAATAATAATAATAATAATAATAATAATAATAATAATAATAATAAAACTGGAGAGAGAGAGGAAACAGTGGTGTGTACATCCCATTACACTCCATTCATCACACGTCACCATCAATACACTATCACAGTCATCACACGTCACCATCAACACTCAGATTCATAGGTATGCTAGGAAGTATTCCTTCAGCTTTAGAGTTGCTAGGAAGTGGAACAATCTGGAGAGTGAAATGGTAGAGGCAGAATCCATAAATAGCTTTAAGAAGAAGTATGATAAGGCTCTTGAAGCCAGGAGTTGACCTAGTAGCGACCAGCTAATAGGCAGGGATAAGAGCTGTGACTCGACCCCCTGCCAGCACATAGACGAGTGGGTATAAGGAGTGCCCACACACACATACGCACGCACGCACGCACACACTGGCTGCAGTGGCCAGAAGAGCTCATGCATGCAGGGCAAAGCTGATCATGGGCGACTTTAACCACAAGGAGATCGAATGGGAGAACTTGGAGCCACATGGGGGCCAAGATACATGGAGGGCTAAGATGATGGAGGTGGTACTGGAAAACTTCATGTACCAACACGTAAGGGACACTACAAGAGAGAGAGGAGAGGATGAACCAGCAAGACTGGACTTAGTATTCACCTTGAGTAGTGCAGATATTGAGGACATCACATATGAAAGACCCCTTGGGGCCAGCGATCATGTGGTTTTGAGCTTCGAATACACAGTAGAGCTACAAGTGGAGGGGGAAGCAGGAAGGCAAGGACAAATGAAACCAAACTACAGGAAAGGGGACTACACAGGAATGAGGAACTTCCTGAATGAGGTTCAGTGGGACAGAGAACTGGCAGGGAAGCCAGTTAATGAGATGATGGAATATGTAGCAACAATGTGCAAGGAGGCTGAGGAGAGGTTTGTACCCAAGGGTAACAGGAATAATGAAAAAACCAGGATGAGCCCATGGTTCACCCAAAGGTGCAGGGAGGCAAAAACCAAGTGTGCTAGGGAATGGAAGAAATATAGAAGGCAAAGGACCCAGGAGAATAAGGAGAGCAGTCGTAGAGCCAGAAACGAATATGCACAGATAAGAAGGGAGGCCCAACGTCAATATGAAAACGACATAGCAGCAAAAGCCAAATCTGGCCCGAAGCTGTTATACAGCCACATCAGGAAGAAAACAACCATCAAGGACCAGGTCATCAGGCTAAGGAAGGAAGGAGGAGAAACAACAAGAAATGACCGTGAAGTATGAGAGGAACTCAACAAGAGATTCAAAGAAGTGTTCACAGAGGAGACAGAAGGGGCTCCAGAAAGACGGAGAGGTGGGGTACACCACCATGTGCTGGACACAGTACACACAACCGAGGAAGAAGTGAAGAGGCTTCTGAGTGAGCTAGATACCTCAAAGGCAATGGGGCCAGATAACATCTCTCCATGGGTCCTGAGAGAGGGAGCAGAGGCGCTATGTGTACCCCTAACAACAATATT
>NC_091333.1:8732807-8735307 GCF_038502225.1 Cherax quadricarinatus | reverse complement strand
GCTCTTTGCTGATGACACTGTGCTCTTGGGAGATTCTAAAGAGAAGTTGCAGAGATTGGTGGATGAATTTGGTAGGGTGTGCAAAAGAAGAAAATTAAAGGTGAATACAGGAAAGAGTAAGGTAATGAGGATAACAAAAAGATTAGGTGATGGAAGATTGGATATCAGATTGGAGGGAGAGAGTATGGAGGAGGTGAATATATTCAGATATTTGGGAGTGGACGTGTCAGCGGATGGGTCTATGAAAGATGAGGTGAATCATAGAATTGATGAGGGGAAAAGGGTGAGTGGTGCACTTAGGAGTCTGTGGAGGCAAAGAACTTTGTCCTTGGAGGCAAAGAGGGGAATGTATGAGAGTATAGTTTTACCAACACTCTTATATGGGTGTGAAGCATGGGTGATGAATGTTGCAGCAAGGAGAAGGCTGGAGGCAGTGGAGATGCCATATCTGAGGGCAATGTGTGGTGTGAATATAATGCAGAGAATTCGTAGTTTGGAAGTTAGGAGGAGGTGCGGGATTACCAAAACTGTTGTCCAGAGGGCTGAGGAAGGGTTGTTGAGGTGGTTCGGACATGTAGAGAGAATGGAGCGAAACAGAGTGACTTCAAGAGTGTATCAGTCTGTAGTGGAAGGAAGGCGGGGTAGGGGTAGGCCTAGAAAAGGTTGGAAGGAGGGGGTAAAGGAGGTTTTGTGTGCGAGGGGCTTGGACTTCCAGCAGGCATGCGTGAGCGTGTTTGATAGGAGTGAATGGAGGCAAATGGTTTTTAATACTTGACGTGCTGTTGGAGTGTGAGCAAAGTAAAATTTATGAAGGGGTTCAGGGAAACCGGCAGGCCGGACTTGAGTCCTGGAGATGAGAAGTACAGTGCCTGCACTCTGAAGGAGGGGTGTTAATGTTGCAGTTTAAAAACTGTAGTGTAAAGCACCCTTCTGGCAAAACAGTGATGGAGTGAATGATGGTGAAAGTTTTTCTTTTTCGGGCCACCCTGCCTTGGTGGGAATCGGCCAGTGTATATATATATATATATATATATATATATATATATATATATATATATAAATATATATATAGTATGTATATATAAATTATAAATATATAGTATATATATATATATGTATATATATATATATATAGTATATATATATATTTATATATATATATATATATTTATATATATATTCTTTCAACAAACCGGTCGCATCCCACCAAGGCAGGGTGACCCAAAAAGAAAAACGAAAGTTTCTCTTTTTAAGTTTAGTAATATATACAGGAGAAGGGGTTACTAGCCCCTTGCTCCCGGCATTTTAGTCGCCTCTTACAACACGCATGGCTTACGGAGGAAGAATTCTATTCCACTTCCCCATGGAGATAAGAGGAAATAAACAAGAACAAGAACTAGAAAGAAAATAGAAGAAAAACCAGAGGGGTATGTATGTATATGCTTGTACATGTATGTGTAGTGTGACCTAAGTGCAAGTAGAAGTAGCAAGACATACCTGTAATCTTGCATATTTATGAGACAGACAAAAGACCCCAGCAATCCTACCATCATGTAAAACAATTACAGGTTTTCGTTGTACACTCACTTGGCAGGACGGTAGTACCTCCCTGGGTGGTTGCTGTCTACCAACCTACTACCTAGGATATGTATATATATGTATATATATGTATATATATATATATATATATATATATATATATATATATATATATATATATATATATATATGTATATATATATATATATATATATATATATATATATATATATATATATATATATATATATATATATATATATATATATATATATATATATATGCAACACCCACACACGCACACACAGACACACACACACAGACAAACACACAGACACACACACGCACACACACACACACGAGGTTTGATAAAGCTCATGGAGCGGGGAGAGAGAGGGCCCAGTAGCAACCGGTGAAGAGGCGGGGCCAGGAGCTAAGATTCGACCCCTGCAACCACAAATAGGTGAGTACAAATAGGTGAGTACACACACACACACACACACGTGACACCACGTGGCGAGGTGTCAGAGTGGGCACCTGTGACCAGCGGGTTCCCCCAGGGGTCAGTCCTAGGACCAGTGCTGTTTCTGGTATTTGTGAACGACATGACGGAAGGAATAGACTCCGAAGTGTCCCTGTTTGCAGATGACGTGAAGTTGATGAGAAGAATTCATTCGATCGAAGACCAGGCAGAACTACAAAGGGATCTGGACAGGCTGCAGACCTGGTCCAGCAATTGGCTCCTGGAGTTCAACCCCACCAAGTGCAAAGTCATGAAGATTGGGAAGGGCAAAGAAGACCGCAGACGGAATACAGTCTAGGATGCCAGAGACTACAAACCTCACTCAAGGAAAACGATCTTGGGGTGAGTATAACACCAGGCACATCTCCTGAAGCGCACATCAACCAAATAACTGCTGCAGCATGTGGGCGCCTAGCAAACCTCAGAACAGCATTCCGA
>NC_091333.1:8622807-8727807 GCF_038502225.1 Cherax quadricarinatus | reverse complement strand
TCGCTCACCTCCTCTCCGAGGAGCTTCTCTTTAAAAAAATGTTAGAAAGATTAAATAATAGCCAAACATTAATAAACTATGCTTGGAAATCACACTACCATCACAAAAAATAAATTGTCAGATAAACTATTGTTATTATGGTCATAATTCCCTCATAAATGTTCGAGAAATGTCAAAATATTTTAACCAGAGTGGCCTTAATACTCTGATTTTACCTATTGGCAGTAACTCAGTTTCAACCAGACCTTGATGAAATATTTGAGTGTTTTAGATAAACCTCATGTAAGTTATATTGTTACCTTCATAAACCATACCCCGGCCGGGGTTGAACCCGCGGTCAGAGAGTCTCAAAACTCCAGCCCGTCGCGTTAGCCACTAGACCAGCTAGCCACAATAAGATTCGTCCAACTAGGTATATTTCTACACCATAGGAAGGTTAGCACAGGCACCTCTGTGACCACAAATGCAAGTTTTTACAGACGAATCTCCAGCTAGCGTTACCTTCATTGTGACTGAATTTGTCTGAATATAAAAAGAAGCAATAAGAAAGTTAGTAGATCATAAATCTGTAAACATGAATTAATGTTAAGCAGATCCGACAGGTTAATGAGTAAGGCACATCTGTAGCACCTGGATGACTTCATTGTGTAGACGTTTCCTCCAACTAGCGACTATTTTTAATTTAATGTAGAGAATATATTCTCTGTATTGGATTGGAAAACAAAAGCCAGTAGTTGTACATATGTCTTATTTATTAACTTGTAAATACCTGGTTGCATGTTCACTCAAAGGATGACAAACACTGACCAATAATCTCTCCTCTTCCCCCGGGGTATAATTCAGATGAAAATTCTTCTAGTTATGCAATTCTCTAACTTATAAATACCTCTCCAAGCATGGTACTTACCTTATACACGAGGGGCATTACGGTTACAACTCGTCTAAATATTAAAGTACGTGATTCACAAGTGATGGAGGCTCGATCCTCCGTCTACTTATAGTTATGTAGATTGGGCAAATTAATTACTTTAATCACAAAAAAGGTATATATATATATATATATATTTATATATTTATATATTTATATATGTATATATATATATATATATATATATATATATATATATATATATATATATATATGAATGCAGAGAGCATACATAGTTACTTTGTATAAAGTCAAAGGGGACAAAAGAGAGTGCAAAAATTATAGGGGAATAAGTCTTCAATAAAGGTAAGTAAAAATGTTATTTTATATGTATTACTATACATAATTAAAAACTATAGTATTTGTTGTATGTAAAACTGTAATTAATCTCTATAAAATGCATTTTTTGTGTGAATATTTTTGGGTTTCTGGAACGGATTAATTGTATTTCCATTATTTCTTATGGGAAATATTGCTTCGAATTTCAGACTTTTCGAATTTAGAACTAGCTCCTGGAACGGATTAAGTTAAATTTTTGAGGTTCCACTGTACCTGGTAAAGTGTATGGTAGAGTTATTGAAAGAATTAAGAGTAAGACAGAGAGTAGGATAGTAGATGAACAAGTAGGCTTTAGGAAGGGTAGAGGGTGTGTGGACCAGGTGTTTACAGTGAAACATGTAGGGATTGTAGGTGAACAGTATTTAGATAAGGGTAAAGAGGTTTTTGTGGCATTTATGGATTCGGACAGGGCGGATAGAGGGCAATGTGGCAGATGTTGCAAATGTATGGAATAGGAGGTAGGTTATTGAAAACAGTGAAGTTTTTACTAGGATAGTGAGGGTCAGGTTAGAGTATGTAGGAGAGAGGGAGATTATTTCGCAGTAAAAGTAGGCCTCAGATAAGGATGTGTGATGTCACCGTGGTTGTTGAATATATTTATAGATGGGGTTGTAAGAGAAGTGAATGCTCGGGTGTTGGCAAGAGTTTTGGGGTTAAAAGATAAAGAATCTAACATAAAGTGGGAGTTGTCATAGTTGCTCTTTGCTGATGACACTGTGCTTTTGGGAGATTCTGAAGAGAGATTGCAGAGGTTGGTGGATGAGTTTGGTATGGTATGTAAAAGAAGAAAATTAAAAGTGAATGTAGGAAAGAGTAAGGTTATGAGGATAATAAAAAAAATTAGGTAACCAAAGATTAGATATCAGATTGGAGGGAGAGAGTATGGAGGAAGTGAATATATTCAGATATTTAGGAATAGATGTGTCAGCAGATGGGCCTATGAAAGATGAGGTGAATCATAGAATTGATGAGGGGAAAAAGGTGAATGGTGCACTGAGGAATCTATGGAGACAAAGAACTTTGTCCATGGAAGCAAAGATGGGAATGTATGAGGGTATAGTTATACCAATGCTCTTATATGGGTGTGAAGCATGGGTGATGAATGTTGCGAGAAGGAGAAGACTGGAGGCAGTGGAGATGTCGTGTCGTGTCTGGGGGCAATGTGTGGTGTGAATATAATGCAGATAATTCGTAGTTTGGAAATCAGGAGGAGGTGCGAGATTACCAAAACTATGACTTCGAGAGTGTATAAGTCTTTAGTGGAGGGAAGGCGGGGTAGAGATCGGCCTAGGAAAGGTTAGAGGGAGGGGGTAAAGGAGGTTTTGTGTGCGAGGGGCTTGAACTTCCAGCAGGCATGCGTGAGCATGTTTGATAGGAGTGAATGGAGGCAAATGGTTTTTAGTACTTGATGTGCTGTTGGAGTGTGAGCAAGGTAACATTTATGAAGGAATTCAGGGAAACCGGCAGACCGGACTTGAGTCCTGGAGATGTTAAGTACAGTGTCTGCACTCTGAAGGAGGGGTGTTAATGTTACAGTTTTATAACTGTAGTGTAAACGTGCCTCTGGCAAGACAGTGTTGGAGTGAATGATGGTGAAAGTTTTTCTTTTTCGGGCCACCCTGCCTTGGTGGGAAACGGCAGATGTGTTTATATATATATATATATATATATATATATATATATATATATATATATATATATATATATATACAAGGAATTCGCAAGAGCATGCGAAATATACACAAACACTGATCTCTGGCTGAAGGAGACTCGAACCTACGAACCTTGGAACAAGGTACGCAGTGCTATACCATTCTCACCACACTGGACCAATACCTTGGCGCCCAGCTTGTTGTGTTTTAGTTATCGTTGTATATAAGCATTTCGTTGTATATATGCTTTAAGATATACACCTCTTGTTGTATATACGCTTATAGATACTCTCGCTGTATATATGCTTAGACGTACACACCTCCCAGTGTATATATGGTGGTAAACATACTTAAGCATATCTTGTATTGCGTGAAGGGATTATTTTGCTCGTGAAAGGAAGATGGCTAAACGACTGCTGACGCTGGTGTCAATTTGCTGACGCTGGTGTCAGTCTGCTGACGCTGGTGTCAATCTGCTGACGCTGGTGTCAGTCAGACACACACAGTAGCACACTCGGTCATGTTACTCAGACATTATCGGTCCAGCTTATTAATTATCACTTTATAAGATGTGCTGTAATATTCTCCATCATAAGCAACACCTCGAATATATTATTATTATTATTATTATTATTATTATTATTATTATTATTATTATTATTATTATTATTATTATTATTATTATTATTAATGACTTATTATTATTATTATTATTATTATTATTATTATTGTTATTATTATTATTATTATTATTATTATTATACATTCAGTGTGGGTTCTGCTGCATTAGTCCATGTATACTGTATACTACACTGTACACTGTATACTACACTGTACACTACACTGTACACTATATACTAAGCTGTACATTGTGCACTACACTGTACACTGTATAATACACTGTACACTGTATACTACACTGTACACTGTATACTACACTGTATATTACACTATACACTACACTGTACACTATATACTACACTGTACACTGTACACTACACTGTACACTACACTATACGCTGTGTATTGTTGTCAAATTCTTTATCACTGACAAATTATATTTATACAATTATTGTAAGATAAAATACAATAGGACGCACACTAAGAATACACAACAAGATATAATACGTACTGTATTATACAATAAAATACTGGGCAATACAGTCCAGTTAGTGCTATAAAGTACATATTCCAACGTAATACTATGCAATACAGCGCTTAAGAACATACAATACAATACAATGCTAAAATATTATGCAATACAATACTAAATAATATACAGTACAATACAATGATATACAATACAGCATTATATCCTTCATAATAAATAATAATATAGTTTCTGAACGACGAGATGATTCAAAAATTATTTGATAATTTGAAATAATCACAAAAATGATTGAGAATGTAATTATGAAATTATTGAATAAATCTATGAAATAATTTTCCAGATAATTATGAAATAATTATTAATTTATTAATATTCCGGCAAATCAAATAGAATAGAAAAGAATCACTGAGGAGTAGTTATGAAACTACTAAATTAATTATTGATGTTACTTTGGTTTATTGAACAGTATTCAGACGTTATTATTATTATTATTATTATATATATATACATATATATATATATATATATATATATATATATATATATATATATATATATATATATACCATCGCCTAACCTACCAACGACCTCTCCACGACCTGCTTATTATTATTCTCCCCCCTCCCCCATCAACCCCTACGACCTACCGAGGGTAGTGTCCGCGTCCACTGTAGTGTACCTACAGTGCTGGTTCTCGTACCATTTGTCCAGAACAATAGCGTGTCTTTTATGGTACAATATTATGCCCGTGACGGTTCCATGTATAAAACGGTACGGTCAGGTGTCCATAGCATTGCCATGCTTAAACCGGCACGGTCGCGTGTCCTTGGTAGTGCCATGTCTAAAATGGTGGAGATGCTTATCCCCAAATGGTACCATGTGAGGTAAAGAAAGGTGAGCAGTGGGAATGTGGAGAATGAATAGCAAGAGACAATGCCATAGTACGAGGATGGTGATTTTTTTCCCAGGCTTCAAACACTATGACTCTCTCTATACTCTAGATGTGACCTTTAAGGAAATGCTATGTACTCACTCACACACACACACACACACACACACACACACACAAACACACACACACACACACACACACACACACACAAACACACACACACACACACACACACACACACACACACACACACACACACACACACACACACACAATAACACACACACACATACACATGTTACACACATACACACACACACACATACACATACATACACACACACACACACACACACACACACACACACACACACACACACACATACACACACACACACACACACACACATACATACACACACACACACACACACACACACACACACACACACACACACACACACACTACAACACATGGCACACACACACACACACATACATGTCACACGTACACACACACACATTATTATTATTATTAATATTACATTATTAATATTACACACACACACACACACACACACACACACACACACACACACACGTAAACACATACATACACACATACATTTCTTTTTACTTCTTATTTACTAGTATCGTAACCATATTCCCCTAGACTCTTTCACTCTCTCACTCTCTCACTCTCTCTCTCTCTCACTCTCTCACTCTCTCTCACTCTCTCACTCTCTCACTCTCTCACTCTCTCACTCTCTCTCACTCTCACTCTCTCACTCACTCTCTCACTCTCTCACTCTCTCACTCTCTCACTCTCTCACTCTCTCTCACTCTCTCACCTCAATTTCTCCTCACCTCTCACTCTCCTCACCTCTCACTCTCTCACCTCACCTCTCACCCACCTCTCACCTCACTCTCCCACCCACCTCTCACCTCCCACCTCCCACCTCCTCCTCACTCTCTCACCTCTCCCACCTCTCACCTCTCACCTCCCACCTCACCTCCCACCACCTCTCACCTCACCTCTCACCCCTCCTTCACCTCACCTCACCTCACCTCCCCACCTCACCTCTCACCTCCTCACCTCACCTCCCCACCTCCCACTCTCACCTCCACCTCACCTCACTCACCCCCCACCTCTCTCACCTCCCGCCCACCTCACCTCTCACCTCACCCCTCACCTCCTCCACCTCTCACTTCCTCTCTCACCTCCCACCACTGTCTCACCCCTCTCACCCTCTCACCTCTCACCCCACCCCACCTCCCACCTCTCACCCCACCTCACCTCCACCTCCCACCTCACCTCCTCACTCTCACCACCCTCTCACTCTCTCACCTCCTCACCCCTCCCACCTCACCACCACTCACTTCACCTCACCCCCACTCTCACCTCCCACCTCCTCACCTCACCACCTCCTCACCTCTCACCTCTCTCTCTCACTCTCTCCACCCCACCCCTCACCTCTCACCTCACTCACCTCTCACCTCACTTCCTCAATTCACTCCTCACCTCTCCTTCAATCTCTCACTCTCTCACTCCCTCACTCTCCTCACCTCACCTCACTCTCCCTCACCTCACCTCTCACCTCACCTCAATTCACCTCTCACTCACTCTCTCACCTCTTACTCTCCTCTTCACCTCTTCACCTCTCACCTCACCCCTCACCTCACCTCCCTCTCACTCCCTCACCTCACTCTCTCACCTCTCAATTTCACCTCACCTCTCACCTCTCACTCTCCTCACCTCCTCTCACTCACCTCTCACCTCTCAATTCTCTCACTCTCTCACTCTACCTCTCACCTCTCACCTCACCTCTCACCTCTCACCTCCTCTCACCTCCACCTCCTCTTCACCCACTCTCTCACTCTCTCACCTCCCACCTCACCACCTCTCACCCTCTCACCTCCCACTCTCACCACCTCCCTCACCTCTCACCTCCCACCTCACCACCTCCCACCCCTCACCTCTCACCCACCTCTCACCTCCCACCCCTCTCACCTCACCACCTCCCCACCTCTCACCTCCCACCTCACCACCTCTCACCTCCCCCACCCCTCACTCACCTCTCACCTCACTCTCCTCACTCCACCTCTCACCTCTCACCCCTCTCACCACCCTCTCAATTCTCCCACCCCTCTCACCCCACCCACTCCTCTCACCCCACCCCACCTCACTCACCTCTCAATTCCTCTCACTCTCCCCACCTCACCACCTCTCCCCACCTCTCACCTCACCTCACCTCACCTCCTCACTCTCTCACTCCTCACCTCTCACCTCCCACCTCACCACCTCTCACCCCTCTCACCTCTCACCTCACCACTCCTCTCACCTCTCACCTCTCACCTCACCACCTCTCACCTCGCCTCTCTGGGTGGGCAAACCTGTTGCTAGAACTTTTCCATCATATTCATAATATCTGCAACACACTTGACCACTCACATTATTACTATATAATTACTAGTTACAATGTTTGCAACATTGTAACTGCACAGTGTTGTCCATGCAGCTTTGTGTGTGTGTGTGTGTGTGTGTGTGTGTGTGTGTGTGTGTGTGTGTGTGTGTGTGTGTGTGTGTGTGCGTGTATTTGCTTTCGAGATAATGAACGACTCTATCGAAATCGTTTACGTACTGATCATATCTCCTCTTATTGTAGGTTTCAAGTGTCATTTGGTTTTAACATAGCGTTTCCTGTGGTCACTCCTGACAGATATTACTCCTTAGCTCAGCTTCCAGCTTGCTGGAGAATCTTCACATTATCTCTAGATTCTCCATGTGTTTATTTGAGGCTGCACACTGGTGCTGCGTATTCAAAGGTTTAGACCTTATAACGTATGACGCTTTATTTTTTATTATTCGAGTTCCTGAAGGCTATTGTTGCATTTGCCAGCCATGCATAAGTCGCTACTTTTTATTACGTGGTTCTAGGGATAGGTACGATAATATGTCTTCTAGAATCTCTTTAAGGTTTGGAGACCCTCCTGTGAAGGTGGTGCCTTGTGTTTACCTTATCTTGAGTGTGGTGGGGTTGAACTCTAACAGCAACTTGCTTGATCCCTCCTGCAGTGAGTTTGTCTTCCTGAAGCTCCCGTGTCATCAGTAGTTGTCATTATCCATCATAACTGTCACACAGACATCACGGTTATAGCTGTATAGACTAGCAGTAATATGAGCACCTGTGTGATCCTCCCGTAGATGATACTATGTGCGTGTGTGTGTGTGTGTGTGTGTGTGTGTGTGTGTGTGTGTGTGTGTGTGTGTGTGTGTGTGTGTGTGTGTGTGTGTGTGTGTGTGTGTCTGTGTGTTGTTAATTTAATGGAAAAATCGAAATTTCCTAAATAGCAAGTGATGTCAAGAGGGTCTCTGCCTGAAGCCAAAATATACTGATCCTCTCTATATATTTTCCGTCCATTTAAGATTTGTTTTACTGATCAGTGTTTATAACATATCAAATATAGTATATATATATATATATATATATATATATATATATATATATATATATATATATATATATATATATATATATATATATATATATATAAACTAGTGTTTTTGTTTTCATATTCTTTTTTTTTTTTTGCTAATTCATGTGAATTATTTTCAAAATTTTAAGTTTTTACATCCATTGTTTTTCAAAATCTAGTCAATAAGATATTGAACACTTGAAGATATGTTTTAGAATTAGAAAAAAATTAACTTGTATTAGAAAGGGGTGATGCTATTTTGTGCTTTTTTGTTAATGTGATGAGTGAAATACAGCAGTCTGGGAGCTTATTGAGATTTATTTCTCCTTACTGATGATATAGTGATTATCTGTACCACATTGATTAATGTACATGATGCAAACCTCTCTTTGTATATACTCTGACAGATGTATAACTATTAGTGTATATACATTGAGAGATATATAACTATTAGTGTATATACAATGACAGTTATATAACTATTAGTGTATATATACTGAGAGATGTATAACTATTAGTGTATATATACTGAGAGAGATATATAACTATTAGTGTATATACACTGGGAGATATATAACTATTAGTGTATATACACTGAGAGATGTATAACTATTAGTGTATATATACTGAGAGAGATATATAACTATTAATGTATATACACTGGGAGATATATAACTATTAGTGTATATACAATGACAGTTATATAACTATTAGTGTATATATACTGAGAGATATATAACTATTAGTGTATATACACTGGGAGATATATAACTATTAGTGTATATACACTGAGAGATATATAACTATTAGTGTATATACACTGAGAGATATGTAACTATTAGTGTATATACACTGAGAGATATATAACTATTAGTGTATATACACTGAGAGATATATAACTATTAGTGTATATACACTGAGAGATACATAACTATTAGTGTATATACACTGAGAGATGTATAACTATTAGTGTATATGTACTGAGAGAGATATAACTATTAGTGTATATGTACTGAGAGAGATATAACTATTAGTGTATATACACTGGCAGTTATATAACTATTAGTGTATATACACTGAGAGATGTATAACTATTAGTGTATATATACTGAGAGACATATAACTATTAGTGTATATACACTGACAGGTATGTAACTATTAATGTATATGCACTGACAGTTATATAATTATTAGTGTATATACACAGAGAGATAAATAACTATTAGTGTATATATACTGACAGTTATATAGCTATTAGTGTATATACACTGAGAGATATATACCTATTAGTGTATATACACTGAGAGATCTATAACTATTAATGTATATACACTAAGATATATATACCTATTAGTGTATATACAATGAGATATATATGCCTATTAGTGTATATACACTGATATATATATACACCTATTAGTGTATATATACACTGAGAGACACATACCTATTAGTGTATATACACTGATATATATATACACCTATTAGTGTATATATACACTGAGAGACACATACCTATTAGTGTATATACACTGAGAGACACATACCTATTAGTGTATATACACTGATATATATATATACACCTATTAGTGTATATATACACTGAGAGACACATACCTATTAGTGTATATACACTGATATATATATACACCTATTAGTGTATATATACACTGAGAGACACATACCTATTAGTGTATATACACTGAGAGACACATACCTATTAGTGTATATACACTGAGAGATATATGACTATTAGTGTATAAACACTGAAAGATACATAACTGTTAGTGTATATACACTGAGAGATATGTAACAGTTAGTGAATATACACTGAGAGATACATACTTCCCAGTGTATATGCACTGAGAAGTATACACCTTCCAGTGTACCTACACTGAAATATACACCTGGGTGTATTAAGAGTACGATGTATATCTCTGGATGCACATATTAGTGTCTACGTCTTTATAATGTGCGAATACAGGACTTATATCATATAAAATTATTGTCGCTATATCCACAGGGAGAGCGCTAAACCCGTAGAGGTTATACAGCGCCTGGGGAAATGTGAGGTAACCAGGTTTGATCCATGGAAAGAGGAAAGCAGCCTTAATACCTCGTATCAAGAGCCTTTTCATCAGTATTAAGGCGCCAGTAGCAAGAACAGAGAGTGTAGTACCCTGGACACCTGACACTGTGGTACCCTGGACACCTGACACTGTGATACCCTGGACACCAGACAGTGTAGTACCTTGGACACCTCACACTGTGGTACCCTCGACACCTGACAGTGTGGTACCCTGGACACCTGACACTGTGGTACCCTGGACACCTGACAGTTTGGTACCCTGGACACCAGACAGTGTAGTACCCTGGACACCTGACAGTGTGGTACGATGGACACCTGACACTGTGGTACCCTGGACACCTGACACTGTGGTACCCTGGACACCAGACACTGTGGTACCCTGGACACCTCACACTGTGGTACCCTGGACACCTGACACTCTGGTACCCTGGACACCTGACAGTGTGGTACAAAGGACACCTGACACTGTGGTACCCTGGACACCTGACACTGTGATACCCTGGACACCAGACAGTGTAGTACCTTGGACACCTCACACTGTGGTACCCAGGACACCTGACAGTGTGGTACCCTGGACACCTGACAGTGTGGTACCCTGGACACCTGACAGTTTGGTACCCTGGACACCAGACAGTGTAGTACCCTGGACACCTGACAGTGTGGTACGATGGACACCTGACACTGTGGTACCCTGGACACCTGACACTGTGGTACCCTGGACACCTCACACTGTGGTACCCTGGACACCTGACACTCTGGTACCCTGGACACCTGACAGTGTGGTACAAAGGACACCTGACACTGTGGTACCCTGGACACCTGACACTGTGGTACCCTGGACACCAGACGCTGTGGTACCCTGGACACCTGACACTCTGGTACCCTGGACACCTGACACTGTGGTACCCTGGACACCTGACACTGTGGTACAATGGACACCTGACACTGTGGTACCCTGGACACCTGACACTGTGGTACCCTGGACACCAGACACTGTGGTACCCTGGACACCTGACACTGTGGTACCATGGATACCTGACACTGTGGTACAATGGACACCTGACATTGTGGTACCCTGGACACCTGACACTGTGGTACCCTAGACACCAGACACTGTAGTACCCTGGACACCTGACACTGTGGTACCCTGGACACCTGACACTGTGGTACCCTGGACACCTGACACTGTGGTACCCTGGACATCTGACAATGTGGTACCCTAGACACCTGACACTGTGGTACCCTGGACACCTGACACTGTGGTACCCTGGACACCTGACAGTGTGGTACAATGGACACCTGACACTGTGGTACCCTGGACACCAGACACTGTGGTACCCTGGACACCTGACACTGTGGTACCCTGGACACCTGACACTGTGGTACCCTGGACACCTGACACTGTGGTACCCTGGACACCTGGCACTGTGGTACCCTGGACACCAGACAGTGTAGTACCCTGGACACCTGACAGTGTGGTACCCTGAACACCTGACAGTGTAGTACCCTGGACACCTGACACTGTGGTACCCTGGACACCTGACACTGTGGTACCCTGGACACCTGACACTGTGGTACCCTGGACACCTGACAGTGTGGTACAATGGACACCTGACACTGTGGTACCCCGGACACCTGACACTGTGGTACCCTGGACACCAGACACTGTGGTACCCTGGACACCTGACACTGTGGTACCCTGGACACCTGACACTGTGGTAATTTGGACACCTGACACTGTGGTACCCTGGACACCTGACACTGTGGTACCCTGGACACCTGACACTGTGGTACCCTGGACACCAGACACTGTGGTACCCTGGACACCTGACACTGTGGTACCCTGGACACCTGACACTGTGGTACCCTGGACACCTGACACTGTGGTACAATGGACACCTGACACTGTGGTACCCTGGACACCTGACACTGTGGTACCCTGGACACCAGACACTGTGGTACCCTGGACACCTGACACTGTGGTACCCTGGACGCCTGACAGTGTGGTACCCTGGACACCTGACACTGTGGTACCCTGGACACCTGACACAGTGGTACCCTGGACACCTGACACTGTGGTACCCTGGACATCTGACACTGTGGTACCCTGGACACCTCACACTGTGGTACCCTGGACACCTCACACTGTGGTACCCTGGACACCTGACACTGTGGTACCCTGGACACCTGACAGTGTGGTACAATGGACACCTGACACTGTGGTACCCTGGACACCTGACACTGTGGTACTCTGGACACGAGACACTGTGGTATCCTGGACACCTCACACTGTGGTACCCTGGACACCTCACACTGTGGTACCCTGGACACCTCACACTGTGGTACCCTGGACACCTGACACTGTGGTACCCTGGACACCTGACACTGTGGTACCCTGGACACCTGACACTGTGGTACCCTGGACACCTGACAGCGTGGTACCTTGGACATCTGACACTGTGGTACCCTGGACACCAGACACTGTGGTACCCTGGACACCTGACAGTGTGGTACCCTGGACACCTGACTGTGTGGTACCCTGGATACCTGACACTGTGGTACCCTGGACACTTGGCACTGTGGTACCCTGGACACCAGACAGTGTAGTATCCTGGACACCTGACAGTGTGGTACCCTGAACACCTGACAGTGTAGTACCCTGGACACCTGACACTGTGGTACCCTGGACACCTGACACTGTGGTACCCTGGACACCTGACACTGTGGTACCCTGGACACCTGACAGTGTGATACCCTGGACACCTGACAGTGTGGTACCTGGACACCAGACAGTGTAGTACCCTGAACACCTGACACTGTGGTACCCTGGACACCAAACAGTGTAGTACCCTGGACACCTGACACTGCGGTACCCTGGACACCAAACAGTGTAGTACCCTGGACACCTGACACTGTGGTACCTCGACACCGGACACTGTGGTAAACTGGACACCTGACACTGTGGTTCCCTGGACACCAGGCAGTGTAGTACCCTGGACACCAGACAGTGTGGTACCCTGGGCACCAAATAGTGTAGTACCCTGGGCACCAGACAGTGTGGTACCCTGGACACCTGACACTGTGGTACGATGGACATCAGACAGTGTAGTACCCTGGGCACCACACAGTGTGGTACCCTGGGCACCAGACAGTGTGGTGCCCTGGACACCAGACAGTGTGGTGCACTGGACACCAGGCAGTGTGGTACCCTGGACACCAAACCGTGTGGTGCCCTGGGCAACAGACAGTGTGGTGCCCTGGACACCAGACAGTGTGGTGCCCTGGACACCAGACAGTGTAGTACCCTGGACACCAGGCAGTGTGGTGCCCTGGACACCAGACAGTGTGGTGCCCTGGATACCAGGCAGTGTGGTGCCTTGGACACCAGACAGTGTGGTACCCAGGACAAGAGACAGTGTGGTACCCTGGACACCAGACAGTGTAGTACCCTGGACACCAGACAGTGTAGTACTCTGGACACCAGACAGTGTGGTGCCCTGGACACCAGACAGTGTGGTGCCCTGGACACCAGACAGTGTAGTACCTTGGACAAGAGACAGTGTGGTACCCTGGACACCAGACAGTGTGGTACCCTGGACACCACACAGTGTGGTACCCTGGACATCTGACAGTGTGGTACCCTGGACACCAGACAGTGTGGTACCCTGGACACCAGACAGTGTAGTACGCTGGACACCAGACAGTGTGGTACCCTGGACACCTGACACTGTGGTACCCTGGACACCAGACAGTGTGGTACCCTGGACACCAGACAGTGGGTACCCTGGACACCAAACAGTGTGGTACCCTGGACACCAGACAGTGTAGTACCTTGGACAAGAGACAGTGTGGTACCCTGGACACCAGACAGTGTTGTACCCTGGACACCACACAGTGTGGTACCCTGGACATCTGACAGTGTGGTACCCTGGACACCAGACAGTGTAGTACCCTGGACACCAGACAGTGTAGTACCCTGGACACCAGACACTGTGGTACCCTGGACACCAGACAGTGTGGTACCCTGGACACCAGACAGTGGGTACCCTGGACACCAAACAGTGTGGTACCCTGGACACCAGACAGTGTAGTACCCTGGACACCAGACAGTGTAGTACCCTGGACACCAGACAGTGGGTACCCTGGACACCAAACAGTGTGGTACCCTGGACACCAGACAGTGTGGTACACTGGACACCAGATTGTGTGGTACCCTGGTCACCAGACAGTGTGGTACCCTGGGCACCAGACAGTGTGGTACCCTGGACACCAGACAATGTGGTACCCTGGACACCAGACAGTGTGGTACCCTGGACACCAGACAGTGTGGTACCCTGGGCACCAGACAATGTGGTACCATGGACATCAGACAGTGTGGTACTCTGGACACCAGACAATGTGGTACCCTGGACACCGGACAGTGTGGTACCCTGGACACCAGACAGTGTGGTACCCTGTGCACCAGACAGTGTGGTACCCTGGGCACCAGACAATGTGGTACCCTGGACACCAGACAGTGTGGTACCATGGACACCAGACAATGTGGTACCCTGGACACCAGACAGTGTGGTACCCTGGACACCAGACAGTGTGGTACCCTGGGCACCAGACCGTGTGGTACCCTGGACACCAGACAATGTGGTACCCTGGACACCAGACAGTGTGGTACCCTGGGCACCAGACAGTGTGGTACCCTGGACACCAGACAGTTTGGTACCCTGGGCACCAGACAGTGTGGTACCCTGGACACCAGACAGTGTGGTACCCTGGACACCAGAGAGTGGGTACCCTGGACACCAAACAGTGTGGTACCTGGACACCAGACAGTGTAGTACCCTGGACACCAGACAATGTGGTACCCTGGACACCAGATTGTGTGGTACCCTGGTCACCAGACAGTGTGGTACCCTGGGCACCAGACAGTGTGGTACCCTGGACACCAGACAATGTGGTACCCTGGACACCAGACAGTGTGGTACCCTGGGCACCAGACAGTGTGGTACCCTGGGCACCAGACAATGTGGTACCCTGGACACCAGACAGTGTGGTACCATGGACACCAGACACTGTGGTACCCTGGACACCAGACAGTGTGGTACCCTGGGCACCAGACAGTGTGGTACCCTGGGCACCAGACAGTGTGGTACCCTGGACACCAGACAATGTGGTACCCTGGGCACCAGACAGTGTGGTACCCTGGACACCAGACAATGTGGTACCCTGGACACCAGACAGTGTGGTACCCTGGGCACCAGACAGTGTGGTACCCTGGGCACCAGACAATGTGGTACCCTGGACACCAGACAGTGTGGTACCCTGGACACCAGACAGTGTGCTACCCTGGACACCAGACAGTGTGGTACCCTGGACACCAGACAGTGTGGTACCCTGGGCACCAGACAGTGTGGTACCCTGGACACCAGACAATGTGGTACCCTGGACACCAGAACAGTGTGGTACCCTGGGCACCAGACAGTGTGGTACCCTGGACACCAGACAGTTTGGTACCCTGGGCACCAGACAGTGTGGTACCCTGGACACCAGACAGTGTGGTACCCTGGACACCAGAGAGTGGGTACCCTGGACACCAAACAGTGTGGTACCTGGACACCAGACAGTGTAGTACCCTGGACACCAGACAATGTGGTACCCTGGACACCAGATTGTGTGGTACCCTGGTCACCAGACAGTGTGGTACCCTGGGCACCAGACAGTGTGGTACCCTGGACACCAGACAATGTGGTACCCTGGACACCAGACAGTGTGGTACCCTGGACACCAGACAGTGTGGTACCCTGGGCACCAGACAATGTGGTACCCTGGACATCAGACAGTGTGGTACCCTGGACACCAGACAGTGTGGTACCCTGGGCACCAGACAGTGTGGTACCCTGGGCACCAGACAATGTGGTACCCTGGACACCAGCAAGTGTGGTACCATGGACACCAGACAATGTGGTACCCTGGACACCAGACAGTGTGGTACCCTGGACACCAGACAGTGTGGTACCCTGGGCACCAGACAGTGTGGTACCCTGGACACCAGACAATGTGGTACCCTGGACACCAGACAGTGTGGTACCCTGGGCACCAGACAGTGTGATACCCTGGACACCAGACAGTGTGGTACCCTGGGCACCAGACAGTGTGGTACCCTGGACACCAGACAGTGTGGTACCCTGGACACCAGACAGTGTGGTACCCTGGACACCAGACAGTGTGGTACCCTGGACACCAGACAGTGTGGTACCCTGGGCACCAGACAGTGTGGTACCCTGGACACCAGACAGTGTGGTACCCTGGACACCAGACAGTGTGGTACCCTGGACACCAGACAGTGTGGTACCCTGGACACCAGACAATGTGGTACCCTGGGCACCAGACAGTGTGGTACCCTGGGCACCAGACAGTGTGGTACCCTGGACACCAGACAGTGTGGTACCCTGGACACCAGACAATGTGGTACCCTGGGCACCAGACAGTGTGGTACCCCGGACACCAGACAGTGTGGTACCCTGGACACCAGACAGTGTGGTATCCTGGGCACCAGACAGTGTGGTACCCTGGACACCAGACAGTGTGGTACACTGGACACCAGACAGTGTGGTACCCTGGGCACCAGACAATGTGGTACCCTGGACACCAGACAGTGTGGTACCATGGACACCAGACAATGTGGTACCCTGGACACCAGACAGTGTGGTACCCTGGACACCAGACAGTGTGGTACCCTGGGCACCAGACAGTGTGGTACCCTGGACACCAGACAATGTGGTACCCTGGACACCAGACAGTGTGGTACCCTGGGCACCAGACAGTGTGGTACCCTGGACACCAGACAGTTTGGTACCCTGGGCACCAGACAGTGTGGTACCCTGGACACCAGACAGTGTGGTACCCTGGACACCAGACAGTGTGGTACCCTGGACACCAGACAGTGTGGTACCCTGGACACCAGACAGAGTGGTACCCTGGGCACCAGACAGTGTGGTACCCTGGACACCAGACAATGTGGTACCCTGGGCACCAGACAGTGTGGTACCCCGGACACCAGACAGTGTGGTACCCTGGACACCAGACAGTGTGGTACCCTGGGCACCAGACAGTGTGGTACCCTGGACACCAGACAGTGTGGTACACTGGACACCAGACAGTGTGGTACCCTGGGCACCAGACAGTGTGGTACCCTGGACACCAGACAGTGTGGTACCCTGGACACCAGACAGTGTGGTACCCAGGGCACCAGACAGTATGGTACCCTGGACACCAGACAGTGTGGTACCCTGGGCACAAGACAGTGTGGTACCCTGGACACCAGACAGTGTAGTACCCTGGACACCAGACAGTGTGGTACCCTGGACACCAGACAGTGTGGTACCCTGGACACCAGACAGTGTGGTACCCTGGACACCAGACAGTGTAGTACCCTGGACACCAGACAGTGTGGTACCCTGGACACCAGACAGTGTGGTACCCTGGACACCAGACAGTGTGGTACCCTGGGCACCAGACAGTGTGGTACCCTGGACACCAGACAGTGTGGTACCCTGGACATCAGACAATGTGGTACCCTGGGCACCAGACAGTGTGGTACCCCGGACACCAGACAGTGTGGTACCCTGGACACCAGACAGTGTGGTACCCTGGGCACCAGACAGTGTGGTACCCTGGACACCAGACAGTGTGGTACACTGGACACCAGACAGTGTGGTACCCTGGGCACCAGACAGTGTGGTACCCTGGACACCAGACAGTGTGGTACCCTGGACACCAGACAGTGTGGTACCCTGGGCACCAGACAGTATGGTACCCTGGACACCAGACAGTGTGGTACCCTGGGCACCAGACAGTGTGGTACCCTGGACACCAGACAGTGTGGTACCCTGGACACCAGACAGTGTGGTACCCTGGGCACCAGACAGTATGGCACCCTGGACACCAGACAGTGTGGTACCCTGTGCACCAGACAGTGTGGTACACTGGACACCAGACAGTGTGGTACCCTGGGCACCAGACAGTGTGGTACCCTGGACACCAGACAGTGTGGTACCCTGGACACCAGACAGTGTGGTACCCTGGGCACCAGACAGTATGGTACCCTGGACACCAGACAGTGTGGTACCCTGGGCACCAGACAGTGTGGTACCCTGGACACCAGACAGTGTGGTACCCTGGACACCAGACAGTGTGGTACCCTGGGCACCAGACAGTATGGTACCCTGGACACCAGACAGTGTGGTACCCTGGGCACCAGACAGTGTGGTACCCTGGACACCAGACAGTGTAGTACCCTGGACACCAGACAGTGTGGTACCCTGGACACAAGACAGTGTGGTACCCTGGACACCAGACAGTGTGGTACCCTGGACACCAGACAGTGTAGTACCCTGGACACCAGACAGTGTGGTACCCTGGACACCAGACAGTGTGGGACCCTTGACACCAGACAGTGTGGTACCCTGGGCACCAGACAGTGTGGTACCCTGGACACCGGACAGTGTGGTACCCTGGACACCAGACAGTGTGGTACCCTGGACACCAGACAGTTTGGTACCCTGGGCACCAGACAGTGTGGTACCCTGGACACCAGACAGTGTGGTACCCTGGACACCAGACAGTGTGGTACCCTGGACACCAGACAGTGTGGTACCCTGGACACCAGACAGAGTGGTACCCTGGGCACCAGACAGTGTGGTACCCTGGACACCAGACAATGTGGTACCCTGGGCACCAGACAGTGTGGTACCCCGGACACCAGACAGTGTGGTACCCTGGACACCAGACAGTGTGGTACCCTGGGCACCAGACAGTGTGGTACCCTGGACACCAGACAGTGTGGTACACTGGACACCAGACAGTGTGGTACCCTGGGCACCAGACAGTGTGGTACCCTGGACACCAGACAGTGTGGTACCCTGGACACCAGACAGTGTGGTACCCAGGGCACCAGACAGTATGGTACCCTGGACACCAGACAGTGTGGTACCCTGGGCACAAGACAGTGTGGTACCCTGGACACCAGACAGTGTAGTACCCTGGACACCAGACAGTGTGGTACCCTGGACACCAGACAGTGTGGTACCCTGGACACCAGACAGTGTGGTACCCTGGACACCAGACAGTGTAGTACCCTGGACACCAGACAGTGTGGTACCCTGGACACCAGACAGTGTGGTACCCTGGACACCAGACAGTGTGGTACCCTGGGCACCAGACAGTGTGGTACCCTGGACACCAGACAGTGTGGTACCCTGGACATCAGACAATGTGGTACCCTGGGCACCAGACAGTGTGGTACCCCGGACACCAGACAGTGTGGTACCCTGGACACCAGACAGTGTGGTACCCTGGGCACCAGACAGTGTGGTACCCTGGACACCAGACAGTGTGGTACACTGGACACCAGACAGTGTGGTACCCTGGGCACCAGACAGTGTGGTACCCTGGACACCAGACAGTGTGGTACCCTGGACACCAGACAGTGTGGTACCCTGGGCACCAGACAGTATGGTACCCTGGACACCAGACAGTGTGGTACCCTGGGCACCAGACAGTGTGGTACCCTGGACACCAGACAGTGTGGTACCCTGGACACCAGACAGTGTGGTACCCTGGGCACCAGACAGTATGGCACCCTGGACACCAGACAGTGTGGTACCCTGTGCACCAGACAGTGTGGTACACTGGACACCAGACAGTGTGGTACCCTGGGCACCAGACAGTGTGGTACCCTGGACACCAGACAGTGTAGTACCCTGGACACCAGACAGTGTGGTACCCTGGACACCAGACAGTGTGGTACCCTTGACACCAGACAGTGTGGTACCCTGGGCACCAGACAGTGTGGTACCCTGGACACCGGACAGTGTGGTACCCTGGACACCAGACAGTGTGGTACCCTGGACACCAGACAGTGTGGTACCCTGGGCACCAGACAGTGTGGTACCCTGGACACCAGACAGTGTGGTACCCTGGACACCAGACAGTGTGGTACCCTGGACACCAGACAGTGTGGTACCCTGGACACCAGACAGTGTGGTACCCTGGACACCAGACAGTGTGGTACCCTGGACACCAGACAGAGTGGTACCCTGGGCACCAGACAGTGTGGTACCCTGGACACCAGACAATGTGGTACCCTGGGCACCAGACAGTGTGGTACCCCGGACACCAGACAGTGTGGTACCCTGGACACCAGACAGTGTGGTACCCTGGGCACCAGACAGTGTGGTACCCTGGACACCAGACAGTGTGGTACACTGGACACCAGACAGTGTGGTACCCTGGGCACCAGACAGTGTGGTACCCTGGACACCAGACAGTGTGGTACCCTGGGCACCAGACAGTGTGGTACCCTGGGCACCTGACACTTTGGTACCCTGGACACCAGACAGTGCAGTACCCTGGGCACAAGACAGTGTGGTACCCTGGACACCAGACAGTGCAGTACCCTGGGCACCAGACAGTGTGGTACCCTGGACACCAGACAGTGTGGTACCCTGGACACCAGACAGTGTGGTACCCTGGACACCAGACAGTGTAGTACCCTGGACACCAGACAGTGTGGTACCCTGGACACCAGACAGTGTGGTACCCTGGACACCAGACAGTGTGGTACCCTGGGCACCAGACAGTGTGGTACCCTGGACACCAGACAGTGTGGTACCCTGGACATCAGACAATGTGGTACCCTGGGCACCAGACAGTGTGGTACCCCGGACACCAGACAGTGTGGTACCCTGGACACCAGACAGTGTGGTACCCTGGGCACCAGACAGTGTGGTACCCTGGACACCAGACAGTGTGGTACACTGGACACCAGACAGTGTGGTACCCTGGGCACCAGACAGTGTGGTACCCTGGACACCAGACAGTGTGGTACCCTGGACACCAGACAGTGTGGTACCCTGGGCACCAGACAGTATGGTACCCTGGACACCAGACAGTGTGGTACCCTGGGCACCAGACAGTGTGGTACCCTGGACACCAGACAGTGTGGTACCCTGGACACCAGACAGTGTGGTACCCTGGGCACCAGACAGTATGGCACCCTGGACACCAGACAGTGTGGTACCCTGTGCACCAGACAGTGTGGTACACTGGACACCAGACAGTGTGGTACCCTGGGCACCAGACAGTGTGGTACCCTGGACACCAGACAGTGTGGTACCCTGGACACCAGACAGTGTGGTACCCTGGGCACCAGACAGTATGGTACCCTGGACACCAGACAGTGTGGTACCCTGGGCACCAGACAGTGTGGTACCCTGGACACCAGACAGTGTGGTACCCTGGACACCAGACAGTGTGGTACCCTGGGCACCAGACAGTATGGTACCCTGGACACCAGACAGTGTGGTACCCTGGGCACCAGACAGTGTGGTACCCTGGACACCAGACAGTGTAGTACCCTGGACACCAGACAGTGTGGTACCCTGGACACAAGACAGTGTGGTACCCTGGACACCAGACAGTGTGGTACCCTGGACACCAGACAGTGTAGTACCCTGGACACCAGACAGTGTGGTACCCTGGACACCAGACAGTGTGGTACCCTTGACACCAGACAGTGTGGTACCCTGGGCACCAGACAGTGTGGTACCCTGGACACCCGACAGTGTGGTACCCTGGACACCAGACACTGTGGTACCCTGGTCACCAGACAGTGTGGTACCCCGGACACCAGACAGTGTGGTACCCTGGACACCAGACAGTGTGGTACCCTGGGCACCAGACAGTGTGGTACCCTGGACACCAGACAGTGTGGTACACTGGACACCAGACAGTGTGGTACCCTGGGCACCAGACAGTGTGGTACCCTGGACACCAGACAGTGTGGTACCCTGGACACCAGACAGTGTGGTACCCTGGGCACCAGACAGTATGGTACCCTGGACACCAGACAGTATGGTACCCTGGACACCAGACAGTGTGGTACCCTGAACACCAGACAGTGTGGTACCCTGAACACCAGACAGTGTGGTACCCTGGGCACCAGACAGTGTGGTACCCTGGACACCAGACAGTGTGGTACCCTGGACACCAGACAGTGTGGTACCCTGGACACCAGTGTGGTACCCTGGACACCAGACAGTGTGGTACCCTGGACACCAGACAGTGTGGTACCCTGAACACCAGACAGTGTGGTACCCTGGACACCAGTGTGGTACCCTGAACACCAGACAGTGTGGTACCCTGGGCACCAGACAGTGTGGTACCCTGAACACCAGACAGTGTAGTACCCTGAACACCAGACAGTGTGGTACCCTGGACACCAGACAGTGTGGTACCCTGAACACCAGACAGTGTGGTACCCTGGACACCAGTGTGGTACCCTGAACACCAGACAGTGTGGTACCCTGGGCACCAGACAGTGTGGTACCCTGAACACCAGACAGTGTAGTACCCTGAACACCAGACAGTGTGGTACCCTGGGCACCAGACAGTGTGGTACCCTGAACACCAGACAGTGTAGTACCCTGAACACCAGACAGTGTGGTACCCTGGGCACCAGACAGTGTGGTACCCTGAACACCAGACAGTGTAGTACCCTGAACACCAGACAGTGTGGTACCCTGGGCACCAGACAGTGTGGTACCCTGGACACCAGACAGTGTAGTACCCTGGACACCAGACAGTGTGGTACCCTGGACACCAGACAGTGTGGTACCCTGAACACCAGACAGTGTAGTACCCTGAACACCAGACAGTGTGGTACCCTGGGCACCAGACAGTGTGGTACCCTGAACACCAGACAGTGTAGTACCCTGAACACCAGACAGTGTGGTACCCTGGGCACCAGACAGTGTGGTACCCTGGACACCAGACAGTGTAGTACCCTGGACACCAGACAGTGTGGTACCCTGGGCACCAGACAGTGTGGTACCCTGGACACCAGACAGTGTAGTACCCTGGACACCAGACAGTGTGGTACCCTGGGCACCAGACAGTGTGGTACCCTGAACACCAGACAGTGTGGTACCCTGGGCACCAGACAGTGTGGTACCCTGGGCACCAGACAGTGTGGTACCCTGAACACCAGACAGTGTGGTACCCTGGACACCAGACAGTGTGGTACCCTGGACGCCAGACAGTGTGGTACCCTGGACACCAGACAGTGTGGTACCCTGAACACCAGACAGTGTGGTACCCTGGACACCAGACAGTGTGGTACCCTGGACACCAGACAGTGTGGTACCCTGGACACCAGACAGTGTGGTACCCTGAACACCAGACAGTGTGGTACCCTGAACACCAGACAGTGTGGTACCCTGGACACCAGACAGTGTGGTACCCTGGACACAATATAACACACTCCACGACCTGAATGCCACCATTGTTTCCTGGTGCTGCCATCACCACTATAACTCCACCTCCTTGGATCTTAAAAGAGGTAATGGATTCATTGAAGCTTACTGACGCACGACTCAGCGCCTCGTTAATGGCGCTCTAAAAGAGTTCCAGAATCGCCTTTAGAAGGCTTTTGAAAGGCGCACAACGGCCTGAGCTCAATTAGCTATGAACTTTCCGATGGAGCGGTGATTGTATCAGATCCTTCTTGATATACTTAGTGGGTTCAAAGCCCTGGTGAGAGCCTCAAGCATTGACTTGCCTTAATGAAAGTCACTCACGGCATTTACACTTGATAAAATAAAAGAAATTTTGATCTCTCTCTCTCTCTCTCTCTCTCTCTCTCTCTCTCTCTCTCTCTCTCTCTCTCTCTCTCTCTCTCTCTCTCTCTCTCTCTCTCTCTCTCTTATTATGCATGAAAAGTGTAATGCACATTACATAAGGCAGTAAATTCAGTTTTATACCGGCGAATGTATGTATGTATGTATGTATGTATGAATGTATGTATGTATGTATGTATGTATGTATGTATGTATGTATGTATGTATGTATGTATGTATGTATGTATGTATGTATCTATCTATCTATCTATCTATGTGGGAATATTATCACAAATTTCAGTTTGTCTTCCTTACTAATTAATAATTAATAACAACAACAATAATAATAACGATTATCTTAATCCTAATAATAATAATAATTATAGTAATAATAATAATAATAATAATAATAATAATAATATTATTATTATTATTATTATTATTATTATTATTATTATTATTATTATTATTATTATTAATTATTATTATTATTATTGTTATCATATACAGGTCAAGCAATATATATATATATATATATATATATATATATATATATATATATATATATATATATATATATATATATATATATATATATATATATATATATATATATATATATATATATATATATATATATATATATATATATATATATATATATATGTCGTGCCGAATATGTAAAACTGGTCAATTAGCAAGAATTCATTTAAAATTAAGTCCTTTCCAAAATTTTCTCTTATACGTTTAAAGATATATTTTTTTTTTCATTAATGTTAATGTAAAAATTTTTAATTTTGCACCGAAAGAATCTTAGAAAACTTACCTAACCTTATTATAACAAGAGCAATTTATTTTAGCTTAACCCAACTATGTATATTTTAGATTTGTTTACAATAATTTAATACTAAACAAACACAGTGAAATATATTTTTTTCGTTACGTTCAGAATGTAAGGTAAGACACATATGCAACAGTTAGACAACTTTATTCCGAAACGTTTCGCCTACACAGTAGGCTTCTTCAGTCGAATACAGAAAGTAGGCAGGAACAGTAGAGATGTGAAGACGATGTAATCAGTCCATCACCCTTAAAGTCGTAGAATTTGAGGTTGTCAGTCCCTCGGCCTGGAGAAGTTCAGTTCCATAGTCAGGAACAGATAGTTCCTGACTATGGAACTGAACATATATATATATATATATATATATATATATATATATATATATATATATATATATATATATATATATATATATATATATATATATATATATATATATATATATATATATATATATATATATATACATGCCAAATAATTCGCAACGACAGGCGAAATATACACAAACACTCTCCAGCCCTTGTTTTCTAGAAGAATGCACTTACATAACACAAGCCTTTACACGTCTTCAGTTCCCATCTTTCTTCATCCGAGATTGCAGACTCAAGGCACAAGCTATCCTCAACAAACCGCCCATGGAACAGCCCCCTAAACAGTTCATAGTACTCCCATGTGGCGATGTTGCCACGAATACTCGCCGGGCACTTGCTAGGAGTAACATCAACGTTTCCACCATAAACACATCCTCTATCAAAGACCTCACTACGAAACGCAGCCCCACACCTCTAACTTCTACAGCAGGCGTCTACACTATCCCCTGTGGGTTCTGTCCCAAGAAATATGTAGGCGAGACAGGCAGAGATCTTGCAGTCCGCCTGAATGAGCATCGAAATGCCTCTAACAGAGACGATGTAAGGTACGCCTGTGTCCTCCACAGAGACTCCACGGGGCATTTGATGAACTGGAATGAGGCACAACTCGTTCTCACCGAACCAGACCTCAGACGCCGACGGTGCCTAGAAACCTCACTAATCGCCGTCACCGACACTATAGAACGCAACACTGGAAACTACAAAATTTCAAAAACATTGGCATACATAATACTTAAGCAGCACCAACCCAACAACACAGGAGTCACGTGATTTCATCGTCTACCCATCCTCATCATAGGCAGAGGTTGTTTTGATAAGGACCTGCCTCGCATGGGCCAGTAGGCCTTCTACAGTGTTCCTCCATTCTTATGTTCTTATGACATTCCTCAGGTCACGTGCGTCACACCTCACTCTCCGCCTATATATATAATGCCTTTCTACCTCTGTATGGTAGAAGTGATCAAGGTCCCAGGACCGAAAGGTTTTCTAATAAATATGTCATAGTGTTTGCTTACGTGTCTTTCTAAACCAACTTGTCGGTATTTATTACCAAGGTTTATACCATATATATATATATATATATATATATATATATATATATATATATATATATATATATATATATATATATATATATATATATGTATATATATATATATATATATATATATATATATATATATATATATATATATATATATATATATATATATATATATATATATATATATATGCGTCATTCAGTACAAGTAGCAGTAGAGGTTAGAATCCCCGGTCAACTCAACGCCAGAGAGTCACGACTTCCTTACGTGTATTCAACTAGCGGCAGTTTCCGAGTATCTTCCCTGCCTTAACCTTCCATCCTCCTCCCACCACCCCACCACTCCATCAATTCACCCATTCTTTTAACAAGCTCGTCTTCTTCATCCTCATCCTTCCCCAGGCTCCCATTTATCATGTTAACCCATTAACTAGTTACTTGAGCGGCTGGCAATGGTTTCCCTTGTTCTGTCTGGTGCCCTCGGTAATGGTGTGTGTGTGTGTGTGTGTGTGTGTGTGTGTGTGTGTGGTTTCCTGAGTAGATAATTTACACCATATCTTCTGATTTTTGAGCAATAGATTGTTGTTCTCGTCTACATTCTTCTTGGTTCCTATTGTCTTCCTCCTCCACTTTCTTCTTCATCTATTTCTTGTCAATTCTTCATATTCATTATCTTCTCCATCTTTTTTCATTTCTCTCTCTCTCTCTTTCTCTCTCTCTCTCTCTCTCTCTCTCTCTCTCTCTCTCTCTCTCTCTCTCTCTCTCTCTCTCTCTCTCTCTCTCTCTCTCTATCATCACTATGTATCTATCTATCTATGTATCTATCTATCTTCCTCGTTTGTTCTTCAACTCTATACATCCTTGGTTAGGCCTCATTTAGATTATGCTGCACAGTTTTGGTCACCGTATTACAGAATGGATATAAATGCTCTGGAAAATGTACAAAGGAGGATGACGAAGTTGATCCCATGTATCAGAAACCTTCCCTATGAGGATAGACTAAGGGCCCTGAATCTGCACTCTCTAGAAAGACGTAGAATTAGGGGGGATATGATTGAGGTGTATAAATGGAAGACAGGAATAAATAAAGGGGATGTAAATAGTGTGCTGAAAATATCTAGCCTAGACAGGACTCGCAGCAATGGTTTTAAGTTGGAAAAATTCAGATTCAGGAAGGATTTAGGAAAGTACTGGTTTGGTAATAGAGTTGTGGATGAGTGGAACAAACTCCCAAGTACAGTTATAGAGGCCAGAACGTTGTGTAGCTTTAAAAATAGGTTGGATAAATACATGAGTGGATGTGGGTGGGTGTGAGTTGGACCTGACAGCTTGTGCTACCAGGTCGGTTGCCGTGTTCCTCCCTTAAGTCAGTGTGACCTGACCTGATTAGGTTGGGTGCATTGGCTTAAGCCAGTAGGAGACTTGGACCTGCCTCGCATGGGCCAGTAGGCCTGCTGCAGTGTTCCTTCGTTCTTATGTTCTTATGAGTGGATGTGGGTGGGTGTGAGTTGGACCTGATAGCTTGTGCTACCAGGTCGGTTGCCGTGTTCCTCCCTTAAGTCAGTGTGACCTGACCTGATTAGGTTGGGTGCATTGGCTTAAGCCGGTAGGAGACTTGGACCTGCCTCGCATGAGCCAGTAGGCCTGCTGCAGTGTTCCTTCGTTCTTATTTCTTATGTTCTTATGTTTGCTTATTGTTGTTTCCTTTGTCCTGCCCCTAGGCAGCATCTTTGCCCCTGGGGAACATCCCTGGTCCTGGGCAGCATCCCTGGTCCTGGGCAGCATCCCTGGTCCTGGGCAGCATCCCTGGTCCTGCTTCGGGCAGCATCCCTGGCTCTGTTACTGGGCAACTTCCTGGTCCTGGGCAGCATCCCTGGCCCTGGTCCTGGGCAGCATCCCTCAGTGTCATCTCTGCCAGAGTGATGAACTCGTATCAATTATCTGCCAATAACCCGCCTATGAATTATTCACTTTCTCCGCCCACACTGTAAATAATATGGAGGGGCTGAGCTTCTGAACCTGCACGGGTCTCTCTCTCTCTCTCTCTCTCTCTCTCTCTCTCTCTCTCTCTCTCTCTCTCTCTCTCTCTCTCTCTCTCTCTCTCTCTCTCTCTATCTCTCTCTTTCTCTCTCTCTTTCTCTCTATCTCTCTCTCTTTCTCCGTATATTATACTTCGGTTATTATTTCTCTCCCATCTTTCCTATTTTTTTATTCCCCCCCCCCCGATGTTTCTCATTCTCTCTTCTCTGTTTCTCATGTTCAAACTTTTCTTTCTCTATCTCCGTCGTTTTCCAGGAGTTCCATTCTTAGTGAGCCTGGAATGTTCCAGTCATTCAATCTCACCTTCTCCACTCCGTCTCTCTCTTTCCTACCTCACCCTCTCCCTCTCATCTTTGTCTGGCTGAGTGTCTCTGTGCGTATAAGTGTGTCTGGAGACACCTAAATGTCGCACACGATTATTGATCGTAGCGTCCTTGAGTGTGTACATGTCTCATTATCTTTCCCAGAGTCATCTGTCTCCCTACTAAGGGAGGACAGGTCGTGGAGACATCCAGCTCCCCCACTAGAGCCACACAGTGTTGGGTACAAAAAGGAAATTTCTTTTAAACATGGCTACAAATAAGGGCACTTCCGACAAGATACAAGCTGAGGGACAAGCTTCTTTGTGACAACGTTTCTGTCTCGGTGCAAAGATTTATCGAGTCATAGTTCTCGATAAAGCTCTACATAGCGAAATGTCCCAATGAGAAGCTTATTGTGCAATGGAATGGACTTGAGACACACACATCAAACAGGATATACATGTTTTCTAAGGAGGATCCTACCGTACCATTCTAGAAAGATGGCTTCTCCAGCCATTTGGTAGTCTTGACCTTACCAGACCAGTCAAAGCTTCCTTCATAGCCAATTAACTTTGGAGTGTGTGTTCGTACACCTCTTTGGGCACCAGAAGAGTCCGACAAGAGTGATTTTATTGCACCAAAAGAGCATCACAAGAACGACTTCGATGCTCCACATGAACGACTTCGATGTTTCACAAGAGCGACTTCGATGTTCCACAAGAACGACTTCGATGTTCCACAAGAATGACTCCGATGCTTCAGAAAAGTTCAACACCAAGATCGCCCCGCAAGCTACAACACCACCTTAACGAACATCTGGTCATACATCCTCGCCAATAATAAAAACTTTTCTTCATCACAGGACTGGAGGTGCGTGAGGCTGAGTCATAGATAAACCAACAGAGGTCTGGCAGGGATGCGCATATAAGTGTTAATGCGTCAAACGACGGACGCATGATGCTCCAGCGCCTCACGAAGTATACTTTGGCGTAATGATGTCAGTAAAGACAGGAAAATGATGCACAAACGGGGAACTGTGCTTTTATTTTATTGGTTAAAAATGAAAATATAATTTTGATCTCATTTAATAAAATGTTACATCATATTTCCAAGCCATATTATATTTATTACATAATTTTATTAGTAAAAATTCTCCAATATTTGTATAATTTGGTGTGGATACGTAGCTTGAGTTCTTTTATAGCATAAATGATGGAGAATCGAATTTTTCGAAACGTTTGAAAGTTGATGCGAACACTGGAACCGGTTCGAGTCAATTCTTCTGTATATTCATTGATAGTCGTTCATTACGACTTGAATTAATAGACTATATGGATGTGAGGGTATGAGAATAAATGTGCTATGAAAACTTCTGTGGCTGTAGGAAGGGACAGCTGATGACTTCTGACGTAGACAGTAACAACAGAAGTACTGTCTGTGAAACCTTCCTAATGTAAGTCTTGTAGCGCTGGACCTGTTACTTTCCAGAAACACGGTTCGAGTCCCCATCTATTTTATTCATTCTTCTGTATGTGTGTATATATATATGTATATGTATATATATATATATATATATATATATATATATATATATATATATATACACAAACACACACACACATTGCTGAATGTTGCGTACATGTGTGTTTGTGTGTGTGTACCTCCCAGTGCATCTGTGCATATTAGGAGAGGTGAACGCCGTCTGGCCCGGCTGACGTACACACCGCTCAGGCAGTTCCTCACAACATATATATTTAAGTTAGATCTTGTGGAGATAACACGGGCTTGTACAGAGTGTGTTCACCCTTGTGAACCTCTAGGCTCATTGATGACCCTCTCGGCTCAGCATTCTTATTGGTTATCGCCTCCATCTCTACGGGTTCTGATTGGCTGGCTGTCCGGCGTGCCCGGCAGCTGGGCAGCATATATTGTACAGCTGTACGGTAGTTCACTATCTTATCTCTGTTTCGATATGACGTACGAGCAGTGTGACAAGAGGGATATGTGTCTTAACTTAAATCAATTATGCAGTCCAAGGTGCATATATCTCAGCCTAATTAGTGTGAAGGGAGGCGTAGATAAGGATGAGGTACAGCTCTGGGCCCCGCCCCTCCATCGCCCACTTTGGTAGTGGCCCTTAACTAAGAGAATTAGCCAATCACCGGCCCGCCTTTCCCATGTAAACAAGGCCCCTGAGTAATAACCAGCCTCTCTGACAAACTTAACCAATTAAAATGCTTGCTGAATGGAGAGAAAACAAATAATTAACAGATTCTCCATTGAAAAAAAAAAGCCCTCGTTGGGTTAGTGGGAGTGCCTTGGTGCTGGCCCAAGGGCTCTTCATCCGAAGAATTTGAGTTACCCCATTATTAAATAAAGCATAATATATATATATATATATATATATATATATATATATATATATATATATATATATATATATATATATATATATATATATATATATATTAATAAACCCCATACAGTAACACTGAGCTATGAAATCTCGGCCCATCTTTCAGTATGCAGGTTAACCTTCCCTTCATTAGATCAAATCTGATTACTTCCCATTGTTCAGTGTGTGTGACCTCTACGGATTTACCGCTTTCCAGTACTACTATTACTTTTAAGAGTAACAATAATAGTAATAACAATTATAATAATAATCTTCACACCCTCCAACCCTCCCTAAGATGCTCTGTGTACCTGCCTCCATACATCCACACATATGTCGTGGATCATGTCCCTACTCTATCGTGGGGTATGGTAATTAGGTTATAACACCGCCCTCTTCAGCCCTCCCCATTAATTATCTAAGATAATATCGTTAATTACTCTGCCTTTTTACACGTTTTAAAAATAAATTAACCCTTTCAGAAGTGATGCTTACTGATACTGCCTTGTGTCTTGCTGTTGTGGAATATTGTAGCGTGTATTGTAGTAGGTATTCCTAGTGTTTTATTCCTCTACAATTAATTAATATGGCATCAGGTATTTTAGACATATTTATGTGTGACAGTTAATATTATGCTACAGTTATTTTCGTTAATAGCTAAAGCAAAAATATTATTAACTCTTTATTTTTAGCTTTATTAGTAAGTAGAATGTCTGTTCTTGCAATCTACGTTGTTCTTGCAATCTACGTCGTTAGTGTAATCTACGTCGTTAGTGTAATCTACGTTGTTAGAAACTATGTTGTCATGGGTTGTCCCTTCCTCTGACGATAGTTACACTTGTTCACATGTTTACTGGTGTGACCTTATCTCCGGCAGTCCACACATCCCCTCGACCTGTCTTACATCATCGCAGCCACAGTGAAAGAAAGGTCTCTTCCCTGTTCACCTTTCGTGTATGTTGATGTTGTCAGATTTTGGGTAATGTTCTCGTTGGTGAGCTGAGACATATATCTTGTTCTGTGTGAAATGTAATTCATCAGAGAACAAAATTGGTAAGGTTTGACATTGACTGGTTGTGTGTCGTAAGACACTATAGTAAGATCAAGAGTTTAACTCTTGATCTTACTATCTTAGCTTGGCATCTATACACTGTCGTAGTCGAGATTTAGAAGTTAATGAACTCAGATTCAGTAATTTGGGTGTTGCTGGGGAGGGCATTGTAGGGAAGGGCATTGTATTGAGCTGTAGGGGAGGAGGTTGTGGGGAGGGCGTTGCTGTTGCGGGGGAGGTTGTTGTAAGGGAGGCAATATACACGAATGTAAAATAATGTAGGTTACATAAAATATATTTCTAAAAAAAAGGGCATATATAACGGAAATTTCAACAGCATCTAACGTAGTAATCCAAGAAAAAGAGGAGGAGGTTACTCGTCCAGGGACCAAGCTCGTTGTCTCCATATTTTTAACATATCATCACAGGCCCATTGTATGAATCTTACAGATTGATGATAGTAACACAGAGTGTCTGCTCTCTCGGGATGCGGCAGAGACAATCAGTACATCAGTGATGATCTAAACTCGTTCTCCCGGGATGCTGGGGAGACATCCAGGATATCAAAGATTATTCCCAGACATCAGGTTGGCTTCTTGGTTAAATAGGTTTAAAGCCTCTCTACTCCCCGAGGGTTACCTAAAACAAATATTAAAGTAAACTTTCAGTGTATACACTGACAGACATTCACCTCTCAGTGTATACACACTGACAGACATTCAGCTCTCAGTGTATACACTGACAGAAATTCACCTCTCAGTGTATACACTGACAGAAATTCACCTCTCAGTGTATACACTGACAGACATTCACCTCTCAGAGTATACAATGACAGACATTCACCTCTCAGTGTATACACACTGACAGACATTCAGCTCTCAGTGTATACACTGACAGAAATTCACCTCTCAGTGTATACACTGACAGAAATTCACCTCTCAGAGTATACACTGACAGACATTCACCTCTCAGTGTATACACTGGCAGACATTCACCTCTCAGTGTATACACACTGACAGACATTCACCTCTCAGTGTATACACACTGAGAGACACTCACCTCTCAGTGTATATACACTGACAGACATTCACCTCTCAGTGTATACACTGGGAGACACTCACCTCTCAGTGTATATACACTGACAGACATTCACCTCTCAGTGTATACACTGACAGACATTCACCTCTCAGTGTATACACACTGAGAGACACTCACCTCTCAGTGTATACACACTGACAGACATTCACATCTCAGCGTATACACACTGACAGACATTCACCTCTCAGTGTATACACACTGACAGACACTCACCTCTCAGTGTATACACACTGACAGACATTCACCTCTCAGTGTATACACACTGACAGACATTCACCTCTCAGTGTATACACACTGACAGACATTCACCTCTCAGTGTATACACACTGACAGACATTCACCTCTCAGAGTATACACACTGACAGACATTCACCTCTCAGAGTATACACACTGACAGACACTCACCTCTCAGTGTATACACACTGACAGACATTCACCTCTCAGTGTATACACACTGACAGACATTCACCTCTCAGTGTATACACACTGACAGACATTCACCTCTCAGTGTATACACACTGACAGACACTCACCTCTCAGTGTATACACACTGACAGACATTCACATCTCAGTGTATACACACTGACAGACATTCACCTCTCAGTGTATACACACTGACAGACATTCACCTCTCAGTGTATACACACTGACAGGCATTCACCTCTCAGTGTATACACACTGACAGACATTCACCTCTCAGAGTATACACACTGACAGACATTCACCTCTCAGTGTATACACACTGACAGACATTCACCTCTCAGTGTATACACACTGACAGACATTCACCTCTCAGTGTATACACACTGACAGACACTCACCTCTCAGTGTACACACACTGACAGACATTCACCTCTCAGTGTATACACCCTGACAGACATTCACCTCTCAGTGTATACACACTGACAGACATTCACCTCTCAGTGTATACACACTGACAGACACTCACCTCTCAGTGTACACACACTGACAGACACTCACCTCTCAGTGTATACACACTGACAGACATTCACCTCTCAGTGTACACACACTGACAGACATTCACCTCTCAGTGTACACACACTGACAGACATTCACCTCTCAGTGTACACACACTGACAGACATTCACCTCTCAGTGTATACACACTGACAGACACTCACCTCTCAGTGTACACACACTGACAGACACTCACCTCTCAGTGTATACACACTGACAGACATTCACCTCTCAGTGTACACACACTGACAGACATTCACCTCTCAGTGTACACACACTGACAGACATTCACCTCTCAGTGTACACACACTGACAGACATTCACCTCTCAGTGTATACACACTGACAGACACTCACCTCTCAGTGTACACACACTGACAGACACTCACCTCTCAGTGTATACACACTGACAGACATTCACCTCTCAGTGTACACACACTGACAGACATTCACCTCTCAGTGTACACACACTGACAGACATTCACCTCTCAGTGTACACACACTGACAGACATTCACCTCTCAGTGTACACACACTGACAGACATTCACCTCTCAGTGTATACACACTGACAGACACTCACCTCTCAGTGTACACACACTGACAGACACTCACCTCTCAGTGTATACACACTGACAGACATTCACCTCTCAGTGTATACACACTGACAGACACTCACCTCTCAGTGTACACACACTGACAGACACTCACCTCTCAGTGTATACACACTGACAGACATTCACCTCTCAGTGTACACACACTGACAGACATTCACCTCTCAGTGTACACACACTGACAGACATTCACCTCTCAGTGTACACACACTGACAGACACTCACCTCTCAGTGTACACACACTGACAGACATTCACCTCTCAGAGTATCGTCAAGTTTGTAAAGAAAATTTCCCTGATATTGTCAAAAAATTATTTGAAGTCAATTTAACATGAGAATAATGAAGATTTTTGTACTCTGATTCCCCCTGTTTAACGGCATAAGTTTTTATTTATTTTTAAATTTTGATAATTAATATAATTCTGACGCCTTCTTGAAATATATTATAAACAATAAGACTTGTTGATAACATGTATACAATATATATTTCGTATAAATCGACAAAAAGATGGAAAAAATGCATCTGAGGTTTGTTTTGGCTAATATTAAGAAAAAAATAGGTTTTAAAAGAATGAAAATTTGTAGTAAGGTTCTTAATTATTCTTTCATCAGGAGCCTCAAAATCGGGTTCTTACTCTTTCATCAGGAGCCTCAAAATCGGGTTCTTACTCTTTCATCAGGAGCCTCAAAATCGGGTTCTTTCTCTTTCATCAGGAGCCTCAAAATCGGGTTCTTACTCTTTCATCAGGAGCCTCAAAATCGGGTTCTTACTCTTTCATCAGGAGCCTCAAAATCGGGTTCTTTCTCTTTCATCAGGAGCCTCAAAATCGGGTTCTTTCTCTTTCATCAGGAACCTCAAAATCGGGTTCTTATTCTTTCATCAGGAGCCTCAAAATCGGGTTCTTACTCTTTAATCAGGAACCTCAAAATCGGGTTCTTATTCTTTCATCAGGAGCCTCAAAATCGGGTTCTTACTCTTTCATCAAGAGCCTCAAAATCGGGTTCTTACTCTTTCATCAGGAGCCTCAAAATCGGGTTTTTATTCTTTCATCAGGAGCCTCAAAATCGGGTTCTTACTCTTTCATCAGGAGCCTCAAAATCGGGTTCTTACTCTTTCATCAGGAGCCTCAAAATCGGGTTCTTACTCTTTCAGCAGGAGCCTCAAAATCGGGTTCTTTTTCATCAGGAGCCTCAAAATCGGGTTCTTACTCTTTCAGCAGGAGCCTCAAAATCGGGTTCTTACTCTTTCAGCAGGAGCCTCAAAATCGGGTTCTTTCTCTTTCATCAGGAGCCTCAAAATCGGGTTCTTACTCTTTCATCAGGAGCCTCAAAATCGGGTTTTTATTCTTTCATCAGGAGCCTCAAAATCGGGTTCTTACTCTTTCATCAGGAGCCTCAAAATCGGGTTCTTGATCGTCCATTCCTCAGGACTCAAAATAAGGTTCTTGGTTCTCCATTCCCTGGAACTTCCCCAAACATTCTCGTGGAGTTGTTGATTGGTCGAAGATGACGCGGAAGAATACATTAATCACGGCCGGTTAGCCACGGTTAACTATTACTCATTCGTGACACCAAGTAGACCCACAACAGTGGAGGGGGACGTGTGGGGGGGAAAGAGTGGGGGTGAGGGAGTGTGGGAGAGGGAGTGTGGGAGGGAAGAGTGTGGGAGGGAAGAGTGTGGGAGGAAAGAGTGTGGGAGGGGGAGTGTGGGAGGGAAGAGTGTGGGAGGAAAGAGTGTGGGAGGGGGAAGTGTGGGAGTGAAGAGTGTGGGGGGGAGTGTGGGAGGGGGAAGGTGGAGGGAAGAGAGTGTGGGAGGGAAAGAGTGGAGGGGGAAGGTGGGGGAAGAGTGGTGGGAAGGAAGGAGGAAGGAGGTGGAGGAAAGAGTGTGGGAGGGGGAAGTGTGGGAGGGAAGAGTGTGGGAGGGGGAAAGTATGGGAGGGGGGTATTATTTCACAGGGGAATGTTGTGGGAGGTCAGGTCGCTACCCACACTGCTCCAGCCGTAAGGTTGAACTTCAAGGTGTTGAGAATGTCTTCGATACTACCTTGTCTATGGCCACTAAGTAATTTAGAGAAGTTGGCAGAGTTTGGTAATAATTGTGAGAGTAACTACCCGGAATAATTGCATATTTGTGATAATTTGTAATTACGGATTTGTAATTATCTGTTTCAAATTATTTATTTGTAAACGTGAATTTCTAATTATCTATACGAGACTACGAGAGAGAGAGAGAGAGAGAGAGAGAGAGAGAGAGAGAGAGAGAGAGAGAGAGAGAGAGAGAGAGAGAGATACGCCACATGCTGTCAGACTCATTAATCAAATACTGTCAAGTACTTAAAGAACCTTGGCCCCTTGACCTGATAATCTGGAGTCAATCAATGAACACGTCTTGTCAAACTTCTACTCTCATCTCAGACGCCAGATGTTGCCTATCAACAGTAGAAAAAAAAGAAGTATATACGAATATCCCTTCTTACTAATGTGTATATACCACAACAGTGAAGAAATACTTGGTGGTCTTGAAGATAAACTTGATATATCCCAAGAAGATCCCAAGTCTTTTCTCTCACGTTATGTTGGAAATGGTATAAAATACCGACAAACTGATGACTGAGACACATGTAGCAGGTACCTGATGATTGTATAGGTACCTAATGAATGTAGCGACAGAAAGGGAGGAGAATTATTTTTTTATTTTTTTTAGCTAACACACATGTAAGTGTAAATAACTCTGTTTACCTTATTCCTAGTATATCTCCTATATAGTATAATAATAAGATATCTCCTACATTGTATAATAAGGTATTAAAAGGACCCAATGGAAATAAGTCACTCTGATTTTTTTGGATTATCCCAGGTTCTCTACACATACGCTGCTATGTATGATAATCTATGTAACTGTATTTGTGTATACCTGAATAAACTTATTGCTGGAACGTTTGCGTCTGTATTTGACCGATTAAGCCTGCTGTGTAGGCGATACCTTTCAGCTGTAAATATGCCTAAGTCTTGCACATGTGTCTTTATCTTCTCTCACATGCTATGAAATACGAATATACTCGTATATCTGTACGAATGTATATACTATATTTCCTTTTTCTTGCAGAGAATTTCGTGATAGGTGTTAAGAGTGTCTGGTGTTAAGAGTGACTGTTTTTAAACAAGCCTGAAGTGTTATTCACAATTTTTCACCTATTAAACAACAGTGTGTCAAGTTAATAACAGACGTAATCCAGTAATGGCAGAAACTTCTGACATGTAATCCTGTACACTTTCCCAACTTAACACAGCAGCTTAAATAAAGGTACTTAGGTTTGTACTTAGGTGGTTAAATACCCCACACCGAAGTGCTATACCTGCCTAGTAACTATATCCACCAGCAGCCACAATAGTAACCAGGAAGACACTAACTCTCATCCACTTTAATGGCTACACACCTCCTCTGATTAACCTCCAGGTGGCCGACGTCAATCCAGATTTCGTGTGTTAACATCCGTAATCTCAAACCAAAACGCATTGGTAAGGATCAGCTGCTCAAAATACATTTTCCTTATCTACTTTAAGAGAAAAGCTTAATAATATATAAAATAGTTGAAGATATAATGAAGAAAGTATCCAAAATATGTGAACTTTCTCGTCAGAGATATATCATAATCTACACTTGGAAAATATTGGAAGGAATGGTCCCAAATCTGCACACTGAAATCACTCCCTACGAAAGTAAAAGACTGGGCAGGCGATGCAAAATGCCGCCAATAAAAAGTAGGGGCGCCATTGGTACACTAAGAGAAAACACCATAAGTGTCCGGGGCCCAAAACTGTTCAACAGCCTCCCATCAAGCATTAGGGGAATTGCCAATAAACCCCTGGCTGCCTTCAAGAGAGAGCTGGACAGATACCTAAAGTCAGTGCCTGATCAGCCGGGCTGTGGCTCGTACGTCGGACTGCGTGCGGCCAGCAGTAACAGCCTAGTTGATCAGACCCTGATCCATCGGGAGGCCTGGTCATGGACCGGGCCGCGGGGGCGTTGATCCCCGGAATAATCTCCAGGTAACCTCCAGGTAGATCTTAGACTTCGACCCTGCCAACCACAGACATGCTTGCCAGAGAGGCAAGCATGTCTGTGGCCTGTGCACAAGACGGTCAACACCAGGTACCTGTAAATGTATGGAAATGCGTCGACGTACAACCTGTGACGTGAAAGTCATGTACTCCGATGCGTGCTACAAGGGACTGTAGTTTGTAATTATGGCCAGGGGTACATTTCTGATAAAAACAACAAGGAACAATACCGTGACTGGAACAATGCACAAATAACTCTCACATAGGATTGTGTAAATGGTTCAAGTCGGACCGAAACGTCGTCGTTAAGCGGGTTATTTGTGTACATTTCTGATACATGTACATTGTGCATTAACGCGATGAGATGTATGAGGTACTCTCTCTCTCTCTCTCTCTCTTTCTCTCTCTCTCTCTCTCTCTCTCTCTCTTTCTCTCTCTCTCTCTCTCTCTCTCTCTCTGTCTCTCTTGTTCTTTTCCTCGAGCCTTTTTCTCTTCCATATTCTCTTCTTCCTTGGCATCTCCTGGTTAACAAGAGGTTTGATGTTGTATTTAATGAAGCGTAATAAGGAGTGTGTGGGAGAGTAGATGATGATGATGATGATGATGATGATGATGATGATGATTCACCACCACCACCACCACCACCACCACCACCACCACCACCATGCAACACAGTGAGGACTCCGAAAATCTAACAAATCATGCTGAGACACTGACATTAATCAACACAAGCATTACCAACACGAGGGTCTGAGAGAGAGAGAGAGAGAGAGAGAGAGAGAGAGAGAGAGAGAGAGAGAGAGAGAGAGAGAGAGAAGTTCCCTATACAGGCATACCTTGAGTTTGAGAAAAGCTGTTGATCCAAGGAAATGGTGTTGTTATTCCTTTAGATCGAAACTGCTTCCCATTCATCCAAGGTCTATAGACCCCCACGCCCACTCCCACGAGCTAGTGAGAGGAGCTGGAGCTTGGTCGGGGAAGACGAGGGCAACTAGGGTGGGCAGCAGTGGGCATGGTTTTTTAAAGGGTGGGAAGTGGTAGATTGGTTGGGTAAAAGTGGTGGCCGGGTGTGGGATAGAGGGAGGTGGGTAGAAGAAAGGTGGGTAGGAGAGGCAGGTGGGTAGAACGAAGGTGGGTAGAAGGTAGGTGGGTAGGAGATGCAGGTGGGCAGGAGAAGCAGGTGGGTAGAACGAAGGTGGGTAGGAGAGGCAGATGGGTAGAAGGAAGGTGGGTAGGAGAAACAGGTGAGTAGAAGAAAGGTGGGTAGGGGAGGCAGGTGGGTAGGAGGAAGGTGGGTAGGAGAGGCAGGTGGGTAGAAGGAAGGTGGGTAGGGGAGGCAGGTGGATAGAAGGAAGGTGGGTAGGAGAGGCAGGTGGGTAGAAGGAAGATGGGTAGGAGAGGCAGGTGGGTAGGAGTGGCAGGTGGGTAGGAGTGGCAGGTGGGTAGAAGGTGGGTAGGAATGACAGGTAAGTGAACAGAGTTAGTCAGGTGTATTTGGTAGTGGGTCATGGGCAGGGAGAGTGGCCAGGGACAGGGCGGGTAGGCAGAGGCAGGGAGGGTGGGCAGGGATAGGAAAGATAGACAAGGACAGGGAGGGAAGGCAGGTGCAATGAGGGTAGGCAAAGCCAGGAAGGGTAGGTAGGTGCAGGGAGGGTCGGCAGGGACAGGGAGGGTACGCAGGTGCACGGAGGGTAGGCAGGTGCAGGGTGGGTAGGCAGGGCGAGGGAGGGTAGGTAGGGGCAAGAAGGTTGCCAGGGACAGGGAGGGTAGGCAGTGGCAGGGAATGTAGGCAGGTGCAGAAAGGGTAGACAGAGGCAGGGAGGGTAGGCAGGTGCAGGGTGGGTAGGTGCAGGGAGAGTAAGCAGGTGCAGGGTGGGTAGGCAGGGCCAGGGAGGGTAGGCAGGGGCAAGAAGGTTGCCAGGGACAGGGAGGGTAGGCAGTGGCAGGGAGTGTAGGCAGGTGCAGGAAGGGTAGGCAGGAGCAGGGAGGGTAGGCAGGGGCAAGGAGGGTGGGTAGGAACATGGAGGGTAGGCTGAGGCAGGGAGGGTAGGCAGGGAAAAGGAGGGTAGGCAGGTGCAGGGTGGGTAGGTGCAGGGAGGGTAGGCAGGTGCAGGGTGGGTAGGCAGGGCGAGGGAAGGTAGGTAGGGGCAAGAAGGTTGCCAGGGACAGGGAGGGTAGGCAGTGGCAGGGAGTGTAGGCAGGTGCAGGAAGGGTAGGCAGGAGCAGGGAGAGTAGGCAGGGGCAAGGAGGGTGGGTAGGAACATGGAGGGTAGGCTGAGGCAGGGAGGGTAGGCAGGGAAAGGGAGGGTAGGCAGAGGCAGGGAGGGTAGGCAGGGGCTGGGAGAAAGAGGTCAGAACACCATTAGAGTGTGATGTCAAGTCAACCTTAAGAGCCCAGCCAATACCAGCGTTATTACCATGCTAATTAATGATGGTGGTAGTGGTGGTGGTGGTAGTGGTGGTAGTGGTGGAATTAGTGGTAGTAGTGGCAGTGGTGGTGGTAGGGGTGGCAGTGATGGAAGTATGGTAGTGGTGGGGGTTATGATATGATGGTGATAGTGGAGGGGTAGTGTTGGTAGTAATGGTGGTAGTAGAGGTAGTGGTGGTAGTAGTGGTGGTGGAGGTGGTTGTAGTGATGGTAGTAATGGTAGTGGTAATGGTAATGTTGGTGGTGGTGGTGGTGATGGTGGTGGTGGTGGTGGTGGTGGTGGTGATGGTAGTGATGGTGGTGACAGTGGTGACGGTGGTGTTGGTGATAGTGGTATTGATGGTGATAGTGGTAGTGGTGATGGCAGCAGTGGTGGTAATGGTCTCTCTCTCTCTCTCTCTCTCTCTCTCTCTCTCTCTCTCTCTCTCTCTCTCTCTCCCTCATCCTGAGAGACTTACCTCCCTCTCAGCTATCTTTCAAGAGTCTCTAACATACCAGTAAGCTATTTCCTCAGTTTAAGATATCAGAGCCAGGGAGATAGTGTCCAGTATCTCTCCAGAGCCTCGTGGATTTCTTCTTTCTCTCTTATTCTTTCTCTTTTACAAAAGCCCCGGAGAGATTGATCTCCTCCCTCAGCTATCTCCCGAAGCCCCTGGAGCGAGATTCAGTGGAAAGCAGCGGTCTCTCACTTGTTCTTAGCTGACGGCAGGTATCTCTTATTTCTCTTCTCTTCTCTTCTTCTTATGGATGACGGGTATGTTTTTTCTCTCTCTTCGTTATCTTTTTCGCTTAAGGCAGGTCTTCTCTTTCTCTCTCTCTCTCTCTCTCTCTCTCTCTCTCTCTATCCTCAGTGTGGACTACCAAGTCCACTGTTATCTGTCTCTCCCATTTACCCTCTCTTCTCTCCATTATCGTCTTCACTGACGGCAAGTATCTCTCTACCTATCTCTCCTTTCCCTCTTCTCTTACTAGTGGATGACAGGTATCTCTCTGTATCTCTCGTCTCAGTGGAGGTCTCTAGCCTCGGCATCCATCACCCAGCCCTGGGCCATGTAAACACTTCCTCTCCTACCTCCCCCTCCTTCCCTTCCTTATCTAACGTTATCTCTCTCTCTATTCTCTCTATCTCTCGCACGAAAACACAAAATCCATTATCCACTGGTTCGTGCCTACCAGCACAGAAGAAGACACAACGCTAATGAATAAACAGAGGCATAAGAGAGGCCGTGAGGCAGAAGACAGGCCTCGGGGATATACTCACACACAAAGAGACCGCGGGTATAATTTTTCAAGCCATTCTCATGGAAATCAACGCACTTTTTGTACGCATAACTCTTGCCTGTAGACATTGCCGTAAAATAAAGTGAAGTATGTTCAACAAATTGTGGGTGATGTACCCTGGCATTGGTGTAAAGCACTCAGGGTCTACCTTGTCTCCCCGTCTGATTGTGTGTGTGTGTGTGTGTGTGTGTGTGTGTGTGTGTGTGTGTGTGTGTGTGTGTGTGTGTGTGTGAGTGTGTGTGTGTGTGTGTGTGTGTGTGTGTGTGCTCAGTGACTGTGTTTGCGGGTTGGAATTCAGCTCCTGGCTCCGCCTTCTGTACTAGTTTGATAAATGTCATTAATTTCTGACATCTTGGGGCTTATCATATTTACGCTAAAGCTGTGTATTAATTGTATGTGTTTGTGTGTGCGTGTGTGCTCAATCGTAGCTACTTCTGAACCCATGTTCAGGGTTTTATTCTTCCACTTGTCCACCCACACACACCCACACACACCCACACATCCACAAACCCACCCACACACTGTGAGATTGCTTCCTTGTGACCCTGGGGCGCCTCTGAATGGTCAAGTTCCATCTGTGGTATCCTGGTCCTTCCCATATTAGTCTATCCTAGTCTATCCTGTCAATGACGCTGAGTATCTCGTACGTCGAAATCATATCTCCCTTGACCCTTCACTCTTGTGAAGTTCCTTTATCCTTTCCTCATAGCTCACGCCCGTCACCTCCGCCACCAGTCTGATAACAAATCTCTGTAGTAAGGTTATCATTATGTGTTTGTACTGGTGCGGGCTCCATGTTGGTGGTGCATACCCGAGGTCTGGCATGACACATCACATGTGTCATGCCACCCAAGAAAGTCGATTATTACTACCACTAGTATTACTACTACTACTGCCACTAATATTACATCTACAACTACCTCTACAACGATTATGTTGTGCCTTACACCTCACTAAATGCCTAATATGACACACGTGGTGTGTCATATTAGGTTAAAGGTGAGGTGTGATGTTTTTCCAGGGTCTATTTTTGTGATGAGTCTTACAACTGCTGTTTTTAAAAGTAAAAAGATGCCGATAAGTGTGGTGTTATAAAGGCGAAATTCTCTCACACCTGACCCTTTTCAAGGTATGTCTTGAAAAGGTTCACCTGTGTACGAAATCTGTGTCCTGCTGTGATACAGGGTTGTATGCACTATCATAATACATAACACAGAGACACCTTCCCAGGCGTCCACCTTTATTTCTTGGCACTTACTGAGGTTACGACAAAGGCCCTGGCAGTACCGTGGCACCAGCCTCCTCCAGTAAGTTACTCACCAGCTACATCATCTGCGCTGGCTACATCAGCTACATACTGATACATGTAGTGGCCCATTAACCTCTGATTGTTCGTTCACGATATCTAAACACCATGCATGCTAGAAATAAACACCATGCATGCTGGAAATAAACACCATGCATGCTGGAAATAAACACCATGCATGCTGGAAACAAACACCATGCATGCTGGAACTAGTACCTCGCTGACGCAATGTTCTTCCTCTTTCAGTTCTGGAAAAGAAGGCATTGCATTTCTCCTGTATTTAACGGTAACATCTCTTCAGGTAGACTGGTAATGACTGTGACCCAGTTAGAGTGGGTCGAATCAGACCTTCCACGGGTTAATCAATTTGTATGTGTGTGTGTGTGATTGAAGTCTATGTTACGTGCCCTCGTTTTGGTGGAGAGTCTGGTTGATCAGGCCCTGATCCACCGGGAGGCCTGGTCATGGACCGGGCCGCGGGGGCGTTGATCCCCGGAATAACCTCCAGGTAACCTCCAGGTAATCCAGGTGTACACACACACATGATGAGACGTTGTTGGTGCGGGATAACAGGACAGGAAATTTGTGCTATAATTTTCAATTTTAAGAAAATAATTGTGACACCCTGGGTACTGAAGGGGGGACATAATCACGACGTAGAAAGTAAATTACACATAGAAGGAACAGAAGCGATTGATGAATGGAAAGGAAAGAGTGTGAAGTATTGATGATCTGAGTAAAACCTGAGTGAGCTGTGAGCTTCCAGCGCCTGGTACCTGAGTGAGCTGTGAGCTTCCAGCACCTGGTACCTGAGTGAGCTGTGAGCTTCCAGCACCTGGTACCTGAGTGAGCCGTGAGCTTCCAGCACCTGGTACCTGAGTGAGCTGTGAGCTTCCAACACCTGGTACCTGAGTGAGCTGTGAGCTTCCAACACCTGGTACATGAGTGAGCTGTGAGCTTCCAGCACCTGGTACCTGAGTGAGCTGTGAGCTTCCAGCACCTGGTACCTGAGTGTGCTGTGAACTTCCAACACCTGGTATCTGAGTGAGCTGTGAGCTTCCAATACCTGGTACCTGAGTGAGCTGTGAGCTTCCAGCACCTGGTACCTGAGTGAGCTGTGAACTTCCAACACCTGGTATCTGAGTGAGCTGTGAGCTTCCAACACCTGGTACCTGAGTGAGCTGTGAGCTTCCAGCACCTGGTACCTGAGTGAGCTGTGAGCTTCCAACACCTGGTACCTGAGTGAGCTGTGAGCTTCCAACACCTGGTACCTGAGTGAGCTGTGAGCTTCCAACACCTGGTACCTGAGTGAGCTGTGAGCTTCCAACACCTGGTACCTGAGTGAGCTGTGAGCTTCCAGCACCTGGTACCTGAGTGAGCTGTGAGCTTCCAGCACCTGGTACCTGAGTGAGCTGTGAGCTTCCAGCACCTGGTACCTGAGTGAGCTGTGAACTTCCAACACCTGGTATCTGAGTGAGCTGTGAGCTTCCAACACCTGGTACCTGAGTGAGCTGTGAGCTTCCAACACCTGGTACCTGAGTGAGCTGTGAGCTTCCAACACCTGGTACCTAAGTGAGCTGTGAGCTTCCAGCACCTGGTACCTGAGTGAGCTGTGAGCTTCCAACACCTGGTACCTGAGTGAGCTGTGAGCTTCCAACACCTGGTACCTGAGTGAGCTGTGAGCTTCCAACACCTGGTACCTGAGTGAGCTGTGAGCTTCCAACACCTGGTACCTGAGTGAGCTGTGAGCTTCCAGCACCTGGTACCTGAGTGAGCTGTGAGCTTCCAGCACCTGGTACCTGAGTGAGCTGTGAGCTTCCAGCACCTGGTACCTGAGTGAGCTGTGAACTTCCAACACCTGGTATCTGAGTGAGCTGTGAACTTCCAACACCTGGTACCTGAGTGAGCTGTGAGCTTCCAACACCTGGTACCTGAGTGAGCTGTGAGCTTTCAGCACCTGGTACCTGAGTGAGCTGTGAACTTCCAGCACCTGGTACCTGAGTGAGCTGTGAGCTTCCAACACCTGGTACCTGAGTGAGCTGTGAGCTTCCAACACCTGGTACCTGAGTGAGCTGTGAGCTTCCAACACCTGGTACCTGAGTGAGCTGTGAGCTTCCAGCACCTGGTACCTGAGTGAGCTGTGAGCTTCCAGCACCTGGTACCTGAGTGAGCTGTGAGCTTCCAGCACCTGGTACCTGAGTGAGCTGTGAGCTTCCAGCACCTGGTACCTGAGTGAGCTGTGAGCTTCCAGCACCTGGTACCTGAGTGAGCTGTGAGCTTCCAGCACCTGGTACCTGAGTGAGCTGTGAGCTTCCAGCACCTGGTACCTGAGTGAGCTGTGAACTTCCAACACCTGGTATCTGAGTGAGCTGTGAACTTCCAACACCTGGTACCTGAGTGAGCTGTGAGCTTCCAACACCTGGTACCTGAGTGAGCTGTGAGCTTTCAGCACCTGGTACCTGAGTGAGCTGTGAGCTTCCAGCACCTGGTACCTGAGTGAGCTGTGAACTTCCAACACCTGGTATCTGAGTGAGCTGTGAGCTTCCAACACCTGGTACCTGAGTGAGCTGTGAGCTTCCAGTACCTGGTACCTGAGTGAGCTGTGAGCTTCCAGTACCTGGTACCTGAGTGAGCTGTGAGCTTCCAGTACCTGGTACCAGCACAGACCAGTTGAAGGACAGGAGAAATGAAGCCACTATGTTAATATATGCTGAAGAGGATGGTGGGCATTCCAGCAGGTGGGCCAGGTGGGCCAGGTGGGCCAGGTGGGCCAGGTGGGCCAGGTGGGCCAGGTGGGCCAGGTGGGCCAGGTGGGCCAGGTGGGCCAGGTGGGCCAGGTGGGCCAGGTGGGCCAGGTGGGCCAGGTGGGCCAGGTGGGCCAGGTGGGCCAGGTGGGCCAGGTGGGCCAGGTGGGCCAGGTGGGCCAGGTGGGCCAGGTGGGCTAGGTGGGCCAGGTGGGGGTAAATGAGATTGTTAGGGAGGAGAGGAAAGGAAAGTGGGGATGGGGTTTAGAGATGTTAGAAGGAGTGGGTCTGGTGGATGGGTGAGTGGGTTGTGTGACCAGCCATAGAGCACGAGTGGGCGGGACAGCGGGTCAGGGTGGGTCGTGAGAACACATTTCCCTCCCCAACGGCTAGCAAGCGACCCACTCCCCACAACCCATCCCTACCTCACGCCTTCAGCCCACTCTCTTTCTCTCTTTCCCTGCCTCCCTACCACTAACCTTGCCTTCTTTCACTTATCGATGCCTGATTCCCTTGTTAATAATAATAATAATAATAATAATAATAATAATAATAATAATAATAATAATAATAATAATAATAATAATAATAATAATAATAATATCTTTATTTCTACAAGTACATGGACAGGGTGTACAGGCCTAGCTGTCTATTGCCCTCCCTGACTCTCCCTGCCTTCCTGACTCTCTCCCTGCCTCCCTCCCTGCCTTCCTTTATGCCCTCACGCCTCCAGCTCTTCCTTCTCTGCCTTTCTACATGCCTCCCTCCCTCAATTCCTCTCACCCTCCCTCTCTCCCTCCCTCCCTCCCTCTCTCCCTCCCTCCCTCCCTCCCTCCCTCCCTCCACTCAAGACAACAATTATTACCCCTAATCACGTTACGGATCACTAATGAAACTGTTCAGTGAGATCTCTGATAATTAGGATCAAGGAAGGTTATGCAAGACTCTAGTTACTACTACAACCACCATGTGACACTCTAGTTACTACTACAACCACCATGTGACACTCTAGTTACTACTACAACCACAATGTGACACTCTAGTTACTACTACAACCACCATGTGACACTCTAGTTACTACTACAACCACAATGTGACACTCTAGTTACTACTACAACCACCATGTGACACTCTAGTTACTACTACAACCACCATGTGACACTCTAGTTACTTCTACAACCACCATGTGACACTCTAGTTACTACTACAACCACCATGTGACACTCTAGTTACTTCTACAACCACCATGTGACACTCTAGTTACTACTACAACCACCATGTGACACTCTAGTTACTACTACAACCACCATGTGACACTCTAGTTACTACTACAACCACCATGTGACACTCTAGTTACTACTACAACCACCATGTGACACTCTAGTTACTACTACAACCACCATGTGACACTCTAGTTACTACTACAACCACCATGTGACACTCTAGTTACTACTACAACCACCATGTGACACTCTAGTTACTACTACAACCACCATGTGACACTCTAGTTACTACTACAACCACCATGTGACACTCTAGTTACTTCTACAACCACCATGTGACACTCTAGTTACTACTACAACCACCATGTGACACTCTAGTTACTACTACAACCACCATGTGACACTCTAGTTACTTCTACAACCACCATGTGACACTCTAGTTACTACTACAACCACCATGTGACACTCTAGTTACTACTACAACCACCATGTGACACTCTAGTTACTACTACAACCACCATGTGACACTCTAGTTACTACTACAACCACCATGTGACACTCTAGTTACTACTACAACCACCACGTGACACTCTAGTTACTATTATAACCACCATGTGACACTCTAGTTACTACTACAACCACCATGTGACACTCTAGTTACTTCTACAACCACCATGTGACACTCTAGTTACTACTACAACCACCATGTGACACTCTAGTTACTACTACAACCACCATGTGACACTCTAGTTACTACTACAACCACCATGTGACACTCTAGTTACTACTACAACCACCATGTGACACTCTAGTTACTACTACAACCACCATGTGACACTCTAGTTACTACTACAACCACCATGTGACACTCTAGTTACTACTACAACCACCATGTGACACTCTAGTTACTTCTACAACCACCAAGTGACATTCTAGTTACTACTACAACCACCATGTGACACTCTAGTTACTTCTACAACCACCATGTGACACTCTAGTTACTTCTACAACCACCATGTGACACTCTAGTTACTACTACAACCACCATGTGACATTCTTGTTACTACTACAACCACCATGTGACACTCTAGTTACTTCTACAACCACCATGTGACACTCTAGTCACTACTACAACCACCATGTGACACTCTAGTTACTACTACAACCACCATGTGACACTCTAGTTACTACTACAACCACCATGTGACACTCTAGTTACTACTACAACCACCATGTGACACTCTAGTTACTACTACAACCACCATGTGACACTCTAGTTACTACTACAACCACCATGTGACACTCTAGTTACTACTACAACCACCATGTGACACTCTAGTTACTTCTACAACCACCAAGTGACATTCTAGTTACTACTACAACCACCATGTGACACTCTAGTTACTTCTACAACCACCATGTGACACTCTAGTTACTTCTACAACCACCATGTGACACTCTAGTTACTACTACAACCACCATGTGACATTCTTGTTACTACTACAACCACCATGTGACACTCTAGTTACTTCTACAACCACCATGTGACACTCTAGTCACTACTACAACCACCATGTGACACTCTAGTTACTACTACAACCACCATGTGACACTCTAGTTACTACTACAACCACCATGTGACACTCTAGTTACTACTACAACCACCATGTGACACTCTAGTTACTACTACAACCACCATGTGACACTCTAGTTACTACTACAACCACCATGTGGCACTCTAGTTACTACTACAACCACCATGTGACACTCTAGTTACTACTACAACCACCATGTGACACTCTAGTTACTACTACAACCACCATGTGACACTCTAGTTACTACTACAACCACCATGTGACACTCTAGTTACTACTACAACCACCATGTGACACTCTAGTTACTACTACAACCACCATGTGACACTCTAGTTACTACTACAACCACCATGTGACACTCTAGTTACTACTACAACCACCATGTGACACCCTAGTTACTACTACAACCACCATGTGACACTCTAGTTACTACTACAACCACCATGTGACACTCTAGTTACTACTACAACCACCATGTGACACTCTAGTTACTACTACAACCACCATGTGACACTCTAGTTACTACTACAACCACCATGTGACACTCTAGTTACTTCTACAACCACCATGTGACACTCTAGTTACTACTACAACCACCATGTGACACTCTAGTTACTACTACAACCACCATGTGACACTCTAGTTACTACTACAACCACCATGTGACACTCTAGTTACTACTACAACCACCATGTGACACTCTAGTTACTACTACAACCACCATGTGACACTCTAGTTACTACTACAACCACCATGTGACACTCTAGTTACTACTACAACCACCATGTGACACTCTAGTTACTACTACAACCACCATGTGACACTCTAGTTACTACTACAACCACCATGTGACACTCTAGTTACTACTACAACCACCATGTGACACTCTAGTTACTTCTACAACCACCATACACTCTAGTTACTACACAACCACCATGTGACACTCTAGTTACTACTACAACCACCATGTGACACTCTAGTTACTACTACAACCACCATGTGACACTCTAGTTACTACTACAACCACCATGTGACACTCTAGTTACTACTACAACCACCATGTGACACTCTAGTTACTACTACAACCACCATGTGACACTCTAATTACTACTACAACCACCATGTGACACTCTAGTTACTACTACAACCACCATGTGACACTCTAGTTACTACTACAACCACCATGTGACACTCTAGTTACTACTACAACCACCATGTGACACTCTAGTTACTTCTACAACCACCATGTGACACTCTAGTTACTACTACAACCACCATGTGACACTCTAGTTACTACTACAACCACCATGTGACACTCTAGTTACTACTACAACCACCATGTGACACTCTAGTTACTACTACAACCACCATGTGACACTCTAGTTACTACTACAACCACCATGTGACACTCTAGTTACTACTATAACCACCAAGTGACATTCTAGTTACTACTACAACCACCATGTGACACTCTAGTTACTACTACAACCACCATGTGACACTCTAGTTATTACTACAACCACCATGTAACACCCTAGTTACTACTACAACCACCATGTAACACCCTAGTTACTACTACAACCACCATGTGACACTCTAGTTACTACTACAACCACCATGTGACACCCTAGTTACTACTACAACCACCATGTGACACCCTAGTTACTACTACAACCACCATGTGACACCCTAGTTACTACTACAACCACCATGTGACACCCTAGTTACTACTACAACCACCATGTGACACCCTAGTTACTACTACAACCACCATGTGACACCCTAGTTACTACTACAACCACCATGTGACACCCTAGTTACTACTATAACCACCATGTGACACCCTAGTTACTACTACAACCACCATGTGACACTCTAGTTACTACTACAACCACCATGTGACACTCTAGTTACTACTATAACCACCATGTGACACCCTAGTTACTACTACAACCACCATGTGACACTCTATAATAATTTTTCAAACACAAACAAAAGCGAAACGAAATAAGCCAGAGTGTTTGACCTTCTTGGGTTATCTTAGATTAAATATATATTGAGTTATCCTAGGTTAATATTCAGTTATCCTGGATTAAATATTGCGTTATCTTACTGGAATCTGCTTGGAGAGTGTGTCGAGGCTCTACGCCCCCGCCGAACGGTCCCAAACCAGGGTTCCTTGTGGATCAAGGTCTGATCGGAGAAGTTGTTGTTGCTAGCCACAAACAGTCCAACGTAAAACAACACATGGCGGCTGTTCAGGAATTGACGTTACAAACGTATCCAGTTTCCTCGTGAAGACAGCCAGGGGTGCATTGGTGATTCTCTTCATGTATGAAGGGAGGCTGTTTAATAGTCTTGGGTCCTATACACTTATTGCGTTGTCTCACCGTACTCAAGGCACCCCTGCTTTCCAACGGGGATATCTGGCACCGTCTGCTGAGGCTCTTGCTTCGTAGGAAGTGATTTCTATGTGCAAATTTGGGACCAAGTCCCCTAGGATTTTCCAGGTAATAATTTAGGTACTTAACTGAGCCTAATCGTGCACTGAATTTCACCTGCCTTTAAAGGGACTGTTAGTGTACAGCAGGATTTTAGCTTCTAGAGAACAAGTGATTTAAGAAAATCATCACTGTCTTGGCATCTCTTGTTTCAAAGGTTCTCATTATCCATGCTAACATTTTCTTTACAGATGTGATAATGACATTGTTGTGATCCTTCAGAGTGAGATTCTCTGGCAAGTCCTTCAGATTAGTTTTCCACTTTGTTGTGTGGTTAGAATTAGTTTTATATTCTGTTTTGTTTTTTTTTCCTAAATTTATGTGTTACTACACATGGTCAAATAGTTGTGAGTAACAGGAGGGACCTGCTCTGACCACAGGTTGTGAGTAACAGGAGGGACCTGCTCTGACCACAGGTTGTGAGTAACAGGAGGGACCTGCTCTGAACACACGTTGTGAGTGACAGGAGGGACCTGCTCTGAGCAAACGTTGTGAGTAACAGGAGGGACCAGCTCTGACCACACGTTGTGAGTGACAGGAGGGACCAGCTCTGAACGCACGTTGTGAGTAACAGGAGGGACCAGCTCTGACCACACGTTGTGAGTAACAGGAGGGACCAGCTCTGAACACACGTTGTGAGTAACAGGAGGGACCAGCTCTGACCACACGTTGTGAGTAACAGGAGGGACCAGCTCTGACCACACGTTGTGAGTAACAGGAGGGACCAGCTCTGACCACACGTTGTGAGTGACAGGAGGGACCAGCTCTGAACACACGTTGTGAGTAACAGGAGGGACCAGCTCTGACCACACGTTGTGAGTGACAGGAGGGACCAGCTCTGAACACACGTTGTGAGTGACAGGAGGGACCTGCTCTGAACACACGTTGTGAGTAACAGGAGGGACCTGCTCTGACCACACGTTGTGAGTAACAGGAGGGACCTGCTCTGAACACACGTTGTGAGTGACAGGAGGGACCAGCTCTGACCACACGTTGTGAGTGACAGGAGGGACCTGCTCTGACCACACGTTGTGAGTGACAGGAGGGACCTGCTCTGACCACAGGTTGTGAGTAACAGGAGGGACCTGCTCTGACCACACGTTGTGAGTAACAGGAGGGACCTGCTCTGAACACACGTTGTGAGTGACAGGAGGGACCAGCTCTGACCACACGTTGTGAGTGACAGGAGGGACCTGCTCTGACCACACGTTGTGAGTGACAGGAGGGACCTGCTCTGACCACAGGTTGTGAGTAACAGGAGGGACCTGCTCTGAACACACGTTGTGAGTGACAGGAGGGACCTGCTCTGAACAAACGTTGTGAGTGACAGGAGGGACCAGCTCTGACCACACGTTGTGAGTGACAGGAGGGACCTGCTCTGACCACACGTTACCCTGGGTTGTCCCAGTTGTTGTAGTTCATGTAACAAACGATCTTCCCTCTTAAAGCCATATTTAGTTGTTATAATGTGGAACATAAATCATACTGATTTATAGTATTTCTCCATTGAACAGTTGCCATCTTTGTGGAGGGTGTTTATGTTCGTTGTTTTCAGTGATTGTAATTATTCGACAGAAAAAACTCTTTCTTTTTAGACCTTACTCATGGGTTTGATATATATATATATATATATATATATATATATATATATATATATATATATATATATATATTTATATATATAATGTGAGTGGTAGGAGGTGAGGGGAGGGGAAGAAGAGGGGGACGGGGAAGGTGGAGGTTGAGGGGTTTAGTTGACGTGGTGACACGTGATCAGTCTTGACACGTGGTCAGTGTTGCCACCACGCGGAAAAACCTTCACCACCCAAACAATAGACCACCATCTTAAAGAAAACTGAACACGAAAAATAAATTACCTCTGTGTCGAGACGAGAGAGAAAGAGAGAGAGAGAGAGAGAGAGAGAGAGAGAGAGAGAGAGAGAGAGAGAGAGAGAGAGAGAGAGAGAGAGAGAGAGAGAGAGTCTGACAGACAGACAGAGGTATCGAGTTCTATCTAAATCTAAAGCTACCGCAAGATTAGACCTTCTATTGCCATTCAAGGATTACTTGGTGTGTGTGTGTGTGTGTGTGTGTGTGTGTGTGTGTGTGTGTGTGTGTGTGTGTGTGTGTGTGTGTGTGTGTGTGTGTGTGTGTGTGTGTGTTTGTGTGTATGTGTGTGTGTGTGTGTGTTTGTGTGTATGTGTGTTTGTGTGTATGTGTGTGTGTGTGTGTGTGTGTGTGTTTGTGTGTATGTGTGTGTGTGTGTGTGTGTGTGTGTGTGTGTGTGTATGTGTACTCACCTAATTGTACTCACCTAATTGTGGTTGCAGGGGTCGAGACTCAGCTCCTGGCCCCGCCTCTTCACTGATCGCTACTAGGTCCTCTCTCTCTCTGCTTCCTTAGCTGTATCATACCTCTTCTTAAAACTATGTATGGTTCCTGCCTCCACTACTTCACTTGCTAGGCTATTCCACTTCCTGACAACTCTATGACTGAAGAAATACTTCCTAACGTCCCTGTGACTCGTCTGAGTCTTCAGCTTCCAGTTGTGACCCCTTGTCCCTGTGTCACATCTCTGGAACATCCTATCTCTGTCCACCTTGTCTATTCCCCGCAGTATCTTGTATGTCGTTATCATGTCTCCCCTGACCCTTCTGTCCTCCAGGTGTGGGTTCCAGACTGGTGCTGCATACTCCAGTATGGGCCTAACATACACAGTGTACAGTGTCTTGAACGATTCCTTATTAAGGTATCGGAACGCTATTCTCAGGTTTGCCAGGCGCCCGTATGCTGCAGCAGTTATTTGGTTGATGTGTGCCTCCGGTGATGTGCTCGGTGTTATGGTCACCCCAAGGTCTTTCTCCCTGAGTGAGGTCTGTAGTCTTTGTCCACCTAGCCTATACTCTGTCTGCGGTCTTCTTTGCCCCTCCCCAATCTTCATGACTTTGCATTTGGCTGGATTGGATTTGAGAAGCCAGTTACTGGACCACATGTCCAGCCTGTCCAGGTCTCTTTGCAGTCCTACCTCATCCTCATCCGATTTAATTCTTCTCATCACCTTCACATCATCTGCGAACAGGGACACTTAAGAGTCTATTCCTTCCATCATGTCGTTCACATATATCAAAAATAGCACTGGTCCTAGAACTGACCCCTATGGGACCCCGCTCGTCACAGGCGCCCACTGTGATACCTCTTCACGTACCATGCCTCGTTGCTGCCTCCCTGTAAGTTATTCCCTGATCGATTGCAGTGCCCTCCCTGTTACATGCGCCTGATCCTCCAGCTTCTGCACTAATCTCTTGTGGGGAACTGTGTCAAAGGCCTTCCTGCAGTCTAGGAAAACGCAATCTACCCACCCCTCTCTCTCGTGTCTTACTTCTGTTACCTTGTCATAAAACTCCAGGAGGTTTGTGATACACGATTTGCCTTCCATGAACCCATGCTGGTTTTCATTTATAATCTTGTTCCTTTCCAAGTGTTCGACCACTCTCCTCCTGATAATCTTCTTCATGACTTTGCACACAATACATGTCAGAGACACAGGTCTGTAGTTTAGCGCCTCGTTTCTGTTTCCTTTCTTAAATATGGGGACTACATTAGCTGTCTTCCATTTCTCAGGTAGTTGCCCAGTTTCAAGGGATGTGTTGAAGATTGTGGTTAGAGGCACGCACAGCATCTCTGCTCCTTCTCTAAGGACCCATGGGGAGATGTTGTCCGGTCCCATCGCCTTTGAGGTGTCAAGGTCACTTAGGAGCTTCTTCACCTCCTCCTCGGTTGTTCATATGTCATCCAACACTTATTGGTATATTCCCTCTTGATGTTCCCTTCTGTGCTGTCTTCCCACAGCCCTTCCTGTCTCTACTGTAAAAACTTCCTTAAATCTCCTGTTCAGCTCCTCACATACCTCCTGATCATTTCTTGTGAGTTCTCCACCTTCTGTCCTTAATCTGATCACCTGGTCTTCGACTGTTGTCTTCCTCCTGATGTGGCTATACAACAGTTTCGGGTCAGTCTTGATTCTCGATGCTATGTCATTTTTATACTGTCGCTGGGCCTCCCTCCTTACCTGTGCATACTCATTCCTGGCTCTGTGACTGATCTCCCTATTTTCGTGTGTTCTCTGCCTTCTGTACTTTTTCCATTCTCTATTGCACTTTGTTTTTGCCTCCTTACACCGTCGGGTAAACCAGGGGCTCGTTCTGGTCTTCCCGTTGTTACTGTTGCCCATGGGAATAAAGCTTTCCACTGCCTCCTTGCATTTTGTTGTTACATATTCCATCATTTCATTTACTGGCTTTCCTGCCAGTTCTCTGTCCCAATGGATCTCCCGCAGGAAGTTCTTCAACCCTATGTAGTCCCCTCTTTTATAGCCAGGCTTTTCCCATTCAACTCCTGTTATTCTCTCCACTTGCAGCTCTACTATGTATTCAAAGCACAGAACCACGTGGTCGCTAGCTCCTAGGGGACTCTCGTACTTGATGTCCTCAATGTCTGAACTGCCCAGGGTGAACACAAGGTCCAATCTTGCTGGTTCATCCTCCCCTCTCACTCTGGTAGTGTCCTTAACATGTTGGTGCATGAGGTTTTCCAGCACCACGTCCAACATCCTGGCTCTCCATGTTTCAGGACCCCCATGTGGCTCCAGGTTTTCCCAGTCAATCTCCCTGTGGTTGAAATCCCCCATAACCAGCAACTTTGCTCTGCTGGAGTGAGCTCTTCTTGCCACCTCAGCAAGTGTGTCCACCATTGCTCTGTTGCTCTCTTCATATTCCTCTCTTGGCCTCCTGCAGTTCTGTTGTGGATTATACATCACTGCAATGACCACTTGGTGTTCCCCAGACTGAAGTGTACCTGCTATGTAGTCTCTTTCTCCCGTCTCATCTATGCCTTCCATTTTCTCGAATTTCCATCTGTTTTTTACGAGCAGAGCAACCCCACCTCCCCCTCTGCCCCTTCTATCTTTCCTCATGATCTGGTATCCTGGTGGGAAGATTGCATCTGTTATTGTCTCTGTGAGTTTTGTTTCTGTAGCTGCTATGATGTCTGGGGACTCTCATTGATTCTTTCTTGCCATTCCTCATGTTTATTCGTTAAACCATCTGCATTTGTGTACCAAACCTTCAACTTCTGTTCTAATACTGTAACTGTGGTGCAGGGGGTGGGAACAGAGAGATTGGTGTGTGATGGTTGGTTTGGATTGTTCAGTTGCCTTGGGGGTGTCGTGGCTGGAGTCCTTCTGCAGGTGTTTCTGGGGGGTGTGCTTGTCCTTCCATTTGATCCTGGGTTATTCTGCTCTCCTTTTTCATTTCCTCCCATTTCTCCTTTCGTTTTTGAACTCTCTCTTTCATCGTCTTCCTTTCGTCCTGTGTTCTGTCTCGATCGAGGTACACACTCCAGAACTCCTGCTTGCCTCTCAGTCATGCTTTCTCCTGCAGGAACATGGTTCGGGTTGATTCTGCCTTGAAAATTACTTTGAGAGGCCGATTCCTTTTCTTTGTGAACCACCCGATTCTCCGAAAATTTGCCACCTGGGTCATGTCCCCCTCGCCTATCACCTTCATGATGTCTTCAATCGCTTTTTTCTCCTCCTGCTTTCTTTCATCATAAGTTTCCCCTTTAGCTTCGTCTAGCCCATAGACAAACACGGATCTCTCCCTTTCCACCTCCCACTGTGACTCCCATTGCATCCTCTGAGGTGTTTTAGTTCCTTCCCGTGGAGTGTTCCTTCCTTCAGTCCCTACCCTAGTTATTCCCCTATGCTTCTTGGTTTGTCCTTCCTGCTCACCTGTTCCTGGCCCCCACAGGTATCTGGTAAGGTCCTTGCACATGTCCTAGTTCCTTCAATGTCTTCCAACCTCACATTTTGTCCTAGTGTGCTCCGTCTTTGTTTTAGCCCCATGTGGGTTTGACAGGACCTCTGCATACAGTTTAGTTTCCATGCTTCCTTCAGACCTGTTGTCTGTGTTTGATGTAGCCATTACCGATGCTACTTCTGTAATATCTTTGTCTCTGTGCTGTTTCAGATGTCTCAGCTCCTCTTCTAATCTCTCTATCTTGATTTCTGCTGCTGTGGCCTGTTGCTTCCACCTTCTGCATTCTGCTTTCTGTGTGTGTGTGTGTGTGTGTGTATGTGTGTATGTGTGTGTGTGTGTGTGTGTGTGTGTGTGTGTGTGTGTGTGTGTGTGTACTCACCTAGTTGTACTCACCTAGTTGAGGTTGCGGGGGTCGAGTCCGAGCTCCTGGCCCCGCCTCTTCACTGATCGCTACTAGGTCACTCTCCCTGAGCCGTGAGCTTTATCATACCTCTGCTTAAAGCTATGTATGGATCCTGCCTCCACTACATCGCTTCCCAAACTATTCCACTTACTGACTACTCTGTGGCTGAAGAAATATTTCCTAACATCCCTGTGATTCATCTGTGTCTTCAGCTTCCAACTGTTTCCCCTTGTTACTGTGTCCAATCTCTGGAACATCCTGTCTTTGTCCACCTTGTCAATTCCTCTCAGTATTTTGTATGTCGTTATCATGTCCCCCCTATCTCTCCTGTCCTCCAGTGTCGTCAGGTTGATTTCCCTTAACCTCTCCTCGTAGGACATACCTCTTAGCTGTGGGACTAGTCTTGTTGCAAACCCTTGCACTTTCTCTAGTTTCTTTACGTGCTTGGCTAGGTGTGGGTTCCAAACTGGTGCCGCATACTCCAATATGGGCCTAACGTATACGGTGTACAGGGTCCTGAACGATTCCTTTTTAAGATGTCGGAATGCTGTTCTGAGGTTTGCTAGGCGCCCATATGCTGCAGCAGTTATTTGGTTGATGTGCGCTTCAGGAGATGTGCCTGGTGTTATACTCACCCCAAGATCTTTTTCCTTGAGTGAGGTTTGTAGTCTCTGACCCCCTAGACTGTACTCCGTCTGCGGCCTTCTTTGCCCTTCCCCAATCTTCATGACTTTGCACTTGGTGGGATTGAACTCCAGGAGCCAATTGCTGGACCAGGTCTGCAGCCTGTCCAGATCCCTTTGTAGTTCTGCCTGGTCTTCGATCGAGTGTATTCTTCTCATCAACTTCACGTCATCTGCAAACAGGGACACCTCAGAGTCTATTCCTTCCGTCATGTCGTTCACAAATACCAGAAACAGCACTGGTCCTAGGACTGACCCCTGCGGGACCCCGCTGGTCACAGGTGCCCACTCTGACACCTCGCCACGTACCATGACTCGCTGCTGTCTTCCTGACAAGTATTCCCTGATCCATTGTAGTGCCTTCCCTGTTATCCCTGCTTGGTCCTCCAGTTTTTGCACCAATCTCTTGTGTGGAACTGTGTCAAACGCCTTCTTGCAGTCCAAGAAAATGCAATCCACCCACCCCTCTCTCTCTTGTCTTACTGCTGTCACCATGTCATAGAACTCCAGTAGGTTTGTGACACAGGATTTCCCGTCCCTGAAACCATGCTGGCTGCTGTTGATGAGATCATTCCTTTCTAGGTGTTCCACCACTCTTCTCCTGATAATCTTCTCCATGATTTTGCATACTATACATGTCAGTGACACTGGTCTGTAGTTTAATGCTTCATGTCTGTCTCCTTTTTTAAAGATTGGGACTACATTTGCTGTCTTCCATGCCTCAGGCAATCTCCCTGTTTCGATAGATGTATTGAATATTGTTGTTAGGGGTACACATAGCGCCTCTGCTCCCTCTCTCAATACCCATGGGGAGATGTTATCTGGCCCCATTGCCTTTGAGGTATCTAGCTCACTCAGAAGCCTCTTCACTTCTTCCTCGGTTGTGTGCACTGTGTCCAGCACTTGGTGGTGTGCCCCACCTCTCCGTCTTTCTGGAGTCCCTTCTGTCTCCTCTGTGAACACTTCTTTGAATCTCTTGTTGAGTTCTTCACATACTTCACGGTCATTTCCTGTTGTCTCTCCTCCTTCCTTCCTTAGCCTGATTACCTGGTCCTTGACTGTTGTTTTCCTCCTGATGTGGCTGTACAACAGTTTCGGGTCAGATTTGGCTTTCGCTGCTATGTCATTTTCATATTGTCTTTGGGCCTCCCTTCTTATCTGTGCATATTCGTTTCTGGCTCTACGACTGTTCTCCTTATTCTCCTGGGTCCTTTGCCTTCTATATTTCTTCCATTCCCTAGCACACTTGGTTTTTGCCTCCCTGCACCTTTGGGTAAACCATGGGCTCATCCTGGCTTTTTCATTACTCCTGTTACCCTTGGGTACAAACCTCTCCTCAGCCTCCTTGCATTTTGTTGCTACATATTCCATCATCTCATTAACTGGCTTCCCTGCCAGTTCTCTGTCCCACTGAACCCCGTTCAGGTAGTTCCTCATTCCTGTGTAGTCCCCTTTCTTGTAGTTTGGCTTCATTCGTCCTGGCCTTCCTGCTTCTCCCTCCACTTGTAGCTCTACTGTGTATTCGAAGCTTAAAACCACATGGTCACTGGCCCCAAGGGGTCTTTCATATGTGATGTCCTCGATATCTGCACTACTGAAGGTGAATACTAAGTCCAGCCTTGCTGGTTCATCCTCTCCTCTCTCTCTTGTAGTGTCCCTTACGTGTTGGTACATGAAGTTCTCCAGTACCACCTCCATCATCTTAGCCCTCCATGTATCTTGGCCCCCATGTGGGTCCAAGTTCTCCCAATCGATCTCCTTGTGGTTAAAGTCACCCATGATCAGGAGCTTTGCCCTGCATGCATGAGCTCTTCTGGCCACTCTAGCCAGTGTGTCAACCATCGCTCTATTGCTCTCGTCGTACTCTTGCCTTGGCCTCCTGCTGTTCTGTGGTGGGTTATACATCACTGCTATTACCACCTTGGGACCTCCAGAGTGAAGTGTTCCCACTATGTAATCACTTTCTTCTCCGCTATCTCCTCTCTCCAGCTCATCAAAATTCCAGCGATTTTTGATCAGCAACGCCACTCCTCCACCCCCCCTGTTCCCTCTGTCTTTCCTCAGGATTTGGTATCCCGTTGGAAAGATGGCATCTGTTATCATACCTGTAAGCTTGGTTTCTGTGAGAGCTATGATGTGTGTGTGTGATGTGTGTGTGTGTGTGTGTGTGTGTGTGTGTGTGTGTGTGTGTGTGTGTGTGTGTGTGTACTCACCTAGTTGAGGCTGCAGGGGTCGAGTTCAAGCTCCTGGCCCCGCCTCTTCACTGGTCGCTACTAGTGTGTGTGTGTGTGTGTGTGTGTGTGTGTGTGTGTGTGTGTGTGTGTGTGTGTGTGTGTGTGTGTGTGTGTGTGTGTGTGTGTGTTTGTGTGTATGTGTGTGTGTGTGTGTGTATGTGTGTGTGTGTGTGTGAGTGCCTTCGCATAAGTCTTTCTGTGTATGTTGCAGCCCCAAGGAAACCCCTAACCTTTACCACTTTATGTATTTAATCTACATGCCTCAATACGTACACTGATTTGTGTCTACATGCCCCGACAGGCACTGATTTGTGTCTGCATACCCAAAGCCATCGGTCTATGTGTCCGTGTGTCCGGGTGTTCTTGTGTCCACATCCGTGTGTCCACATTTCAAAGCAAACTCTGTAGCTATTAGCAGCCCCGGCTCTAACCCTAATTCTAATTCTAACTCTAAGAGCCAGTATTCTTCTACGTCATCTCTCAAAATGAAATTTATCTCTTCTAAATATCTTCTAACCACATCTAAATTAAACTAACCTAGAAGGATAAGTGCTTAGATTTTGAAATTTCGTAGATTAGCAGCTACAAGTAACAGCAGCAGCAGCAGCAGTAGTAGCAGCAGCAGCAGCAGCAGCAGCAGCAGCAGCAGCAGCAGCAGCAGCAGCAGCAGCAGCGCAGCAGCAGCAGCAGTAGCAGCAGCAGCGCAGCAGCAGCAGTAGCAGCAGCAGCAGCAGCAGCAGCGCAGCAGCAGCAGCAGTAGCAGCAGCAGCAGCAGCAGCAGCAGCAGCAGCAGCAGCAGCAGCAGCGCAGCAGCAGCAGCAGTAGCAGCAGCAGCAGCAGCAGCAGCAGCAGTAGAAGCAGCAGCAGTAGCAGCAGCAGCAGCAGCAGCAGCAGTAGCAGCAGCAGCAGCAGTAGCAGCAGCAGCAGCAGCAGCAGTAGCAGCAGCAGTAGCAGCAGCAGCAGCAGTAGCAGCAGCAGCAGCAGCAGCAGCAGCAGCAGCAGCAGCAGTAGCAGCAGCAGCAGCAGTAGCAGCAGCAGCAGCAGCAGCAGCAGCAGCAGTCTGACAATCAATCAAACATAGAAAAGACACTCAGATCTGACGATATTCACCTTGTTGCACACCTGATGGATCTCCCAAGGGATATACAAAGAATATTTCCAAATGCTCTTTGACTGGAAGCGCGGTTGGGCAATCTGTATATACTGGAAGCCCAACTGTATATATACATCTTCATAGAGGATCTCTGTGTATATTTCATGAAGTAATTTGAATGTACACATACACACATACACACACACAGTGAAGAGGTGGGGCCAGGAGCTATGATTCGATCCCTGCAACCAAATTAGGTGAGTATAATTAGGTGGGTACACGCACGTATTAGTAGTTGTTATAGAACTAGTAGTAACCACTACAAAATATCTTATTATTTATACATATGTTTAGTTACTCAACATATTGACTGTATTTGAAGAAACAGTAGGCTGGATCGACTGCACTTTCCTTGACTGCAGCAAAGCCGTCGACAAGTAGCTGATACATGCACATGTAAAGTGGTAAGCTGAGGTTCAGGGAGAAAGAGAGAAGTCTCCAGGCTGGCCCAAGAGCTTGAAACTTAAAAAAAAATCGTACCCTGAAAACTGCGTTAGATGCGTACACCTGAAGTTAGAACTACGCATTTAACGACACTCGCATACGGACCCATAACCCCATTCCTTAAACCCACCCATCCAATCATCCCATATCCCGTCAAACAACACCCATTCCTCTATCCATCTTCCTCATGTCTTATATCCATAAATCTTTACGCCTGCAGTGCGACACCAAGACGTCACCCATTCTACCATCCCATCACTCCATTCCTCACACCCATCACCCCTATTTCTCACACCCATCACCTGCTTCGCCACTCAGTAAAGCTTCTTATCTCAGAAGAAATCGGAAAACACTTACAGCGTCACACGCACACACACACACACACACACACACACACACACACACACACACACACACACAGACACACACACACACACACACACACACACACACACACACACACACACACACACACACACACACACACACACACACACACACACACACACACACACACACAGGCAGCAGCAGCATCAACCACGAAAGCAGAGGCAGCAGCAGCAGCAGCAGCATAGACCACAACCATTGTTCTGTCTGGGTGACGGAGGATATACAACCGAACTTAAGAGTAGAGTTTGCCTGGGTCACACTGCTCTAAGACCTGTGTCAACCCTCCTCCCAGATTATCCTCACACCTGTCACACCTGCCCTCACACCTGTCACACCTGGCCTTACATGTGTCCTACCGGACCTCATACGTGCCCTACCTGCCCTCGCATCTGCCCTCACACGTGTCACATCTTTCCTCACACGTGTCCTGTCTACTCTCACACATGTGCTACCTGCCCTCACACCTGTCACACTTGTCCTACCTGCCCTCACGCATGCCCTACCTGCCCTCACACGTGTCGTACATGCCCTCACCTGCCTTTCATACCTGTCACACCTGCCCTCACACCTGTCACACCTGCCCTCACACGTGTCCAGAAGCTCTTACATATTTTCATATGCTTTCACAAGTGTCCTAATTGCAATTACATGTTTCCAGGTGTTATGCCATATGTTCAGGTGCTCTTAGACGTGTACACCTGGCCTTCCACGTGTCCAGGTGCTCCCACACGTGTCCAGGTGCTCTCACGCGTGTCTAAAAGCCCTCATATGTATCCTACCTGCTCCCACATGTGTCTTGCTTGCCTTAACATGTGTCCTAACCTAACTTAACCTAACCTAACCTAACGTAACCTAACCTAACCTAACCTAACCTAACCTAACCTAACCTAACCTAACTTAACCTAACCTAACTTAACCTAACTTAACCTAACCTAACCTAACTTAACAATAAAATAGCAATTACCGTGTATCTAGAAATATAAAGAACAGCGTTAATAATAGTAATAATAATAATAATAATAATAATAATAATAATAATAATAATATTATTATTATTATTATTATTATTATTATTATTATTTATTATTTTATTATCACACTGGCCGATTCCCACCAAGGCAGGGTGCCCCGAAAAAGAAAAACTTTCACCATCATTCACTCCATCACTGTCTTGCCAGAAGGGTGCTTTACACTACAGTTTTTAAACTGCAACATTAACAACCCTCCTTCAGAGTGCAGGCACTGTACTTCCCATCTCCAGGACTCAAGTCCGGCCTGCCGGTTTCCCTGAACCCCTTCATAAATGTTACTTTGCTCACACTCCAACAGCACGTCAAGTATTAAAAACCATTTCTCTCCATTCTATCAAACACGCTCACGCATGCCTGCTGGAAGTCCAAGCCCCTCACACACAAAACCTCCTTTACTCCCTCCCTCCAACCTTTCCTAGGCCGACCCCTACCCCGCCTTCCTTCCACTACAGACTGATACACTCTTGAAGTTATTCTGTTTCGCTCCATTCTCTCCACATGTCCGAACCACCTCAACAACCCTTCCTCAGCCCTCTGGACAACAGTTTTGGTAATCCCACACCTCCTCCTAACTTCCAAACTACGAATTCTCTGCATTATATTCACACCACACATTGCTCTCAGACATGACATCTCCACTGCCTCCAGCCTTCTCCTCGCTGCAACATTCATCACCCATGCTTCACACCCATATAAGAGTGTTGGTAAAACTATACTCTCATACATTCCCCTCTTTGCCTCCAAGGACAAAGTTCTTTGTCTCCACAGACTCCTAAGTGCACCACTCACCCTTTTCCCCTCATCAATTCTATGATTCACCTCATCTTTCATAGACCCATCCGCTGACACGTCCACTCCCAAATATCTGAATTCATTCACCTCCTCCATACTCTCTCCCTCCAATCTGATATCCAATCTTTCATCACCTAATCTTTTTGTTATCCTCATAACCTTACTCTTTCCTGTATTCACTTTCTGTTTTCTTCTTTTGCACACCCTACCAAATTCATCCACAAATCTCTGCAACTTCTCTTCAGAATCTCCCAAGAGCACAGTGTCATCAGCAAAGAGCAACTGTGACAACTCCCACTTTATGTGTGATTCTTTATCTTTTAACTCCACGCCTCTTGCCAAGACCCTCGCATTTACTTCTCTTACAACCCCATCTATAAATATATTAAACAACCACGGTGACATCACACATCCTTGTCTAAGGCCTACTTTTACTGGGAAATAATTTCCCTCTTTTCTACATATTCTAACTTGAGCCTCACTATCCTCGTAAAAACTCTTCACTGCTTTCAGTAACCTACCTCCTACACCATACACTTGCAACATCTGCCACATTGCCCCCCTATCCACCCTGTCATACGCCTTTTCCAAATCTATAAATGCCACAAAGACCTCTTTAGCCTTATCTAAATACTGTTCACTTATATGTTTCACTGTAAACACCTGGTCCACACACCCCTACCTTTCCTAAAGCCTCCTTGTTCATCTGCTATCCTATTCTCCGTCTTACTCTTAATTCTTTCAATAACAACTCTACCATACACTTTACCAGGTATACTCAGCAGACTTATCCCCCTATAATTTTTGCACTCTCTTTTATCCCCTTTGCCTTTATATTATTATTATTATTATTATTATTATTATTATTATTATTATTATTATTATTATTATTATTATTATTATCATTATTATCATTATTATCATTATTATTATTAAGGTACCCTCCTAGAAGGGCGTGTGAGGGGAAGGGGTAGTTTTCCTCAACGGGTCAGGGGGTGTGTCTACATTATTGCCCTACTGTTTGGCACGCTCGGGGCATAAACAGGGCATTAACGCCATTGTTACCACGGTGGGCACACTGAAGCAAACTAGGAATGAGGAAACGATAGTCACTGCTGTTGGCCTGGACTAAGGATGCATACTGTTGCTACTGTTAGCATGAGCTGGGAATGCATACCGTTGCTACTGTTGACCCTGGCTGGGCATACTTTTCTGTTGCTACTGCTAGCCTGAGCTGGGCATGCTTACCGTTGCTACTGTTAGCCTGGGCTGGGCATACTTATCGTTGCTACTCTTGGCCTGCTCTGGGCATAAATTGCGCTCTGTTGGCATGCCCTGGGTATGCCAACTGAACGCAATTTATGTTCTCCACGGTAGCTACGTGTTCCACGGTAGCTATTTGTTCTCCACGGTAGCTACTTGTTCTCCATGGTAGCTACGTGTTCCCCATGGTAGCTACGTGTTCTCCATGGTAGCTACGTGTTCTCCATTGCAGCTACGCGTTCTCCATGGTAGCTACGTGTTCTCCATGGTAGCTACGTGTTCTCCACGGTAGCTACTTGTTCTCCACGATAGCTACGTGTTCTCCACGGTAGCTACTTGTTCTCCACGGTAGCTACTTGTTCTCCACGGTAGCTACTTGTTCTCCACGGTAGCTACTTGTTCTCCACGGTAGCTACTTGTTCTCCACGGTAGCTACTTGTTCTCCACGGTAGCTACTTGTTCTCCACGGTAGCTACTTGTTCTCCACGGTAGCTACTTGTTCTCCACGGTAGCTACTTGTTCTCCACGGTAGCTACTTGTTCATCAGAGTTGCGTGTGCGTGAAGACCATGTACGTGTTCTGGTGGAGAACCTCCCGCTGTGTGTATGACTCCTGCCTGCTTACTGGCCTTGGCTGGTGTACACACACACACACACACACAGTCATGCTTAATTCAATTCTTTCATTGTTGAACTTAAAAAAAATCCAAAATGTCTCATTGTTCAGATTCTTCAAATCTATTTTTTTTCTTTTTTTTTTTCTCAAAAATGTTTATTAAAAAGGGAATTCATGATATATATATATATATATATATATATATATATATATATATATATATATATATATATATATATATATATATATAATATATATATTTATTATTATCACACTGGCCGATTCCCACCAAGGCAGGGTGGCCCGAAAAAGAAAAACTTTCACCATCATTCACTCCATCACTGTCTTGCCAGAAGGGTGTTTTACACTACAGTTTTTAAACTGCAACATTAACACCCCTCCTTCAGAGTGCAGGCACTGTACTTCCCATCTTCAGGACTCAAGTCCGGCCTGCCGGTTTCCCTGAACCCTTTCATAAATGTTACTTTGCTCACACTCCAACAGCACGTCAAGTATTAAAAACCATTTGTCTCCATTCACTCCTATCAACCACGCTCACGCATGCCTGCTGGAAGTCCAAGCCCTTCCTCAGCCCTCTGGACAACAGTTTTGGTAATCCCGCACCTCTTCCTAACTTCCAAACTACGAATTCTCTGCATTATATTCACACCACACATTGCTCTCAGACATGACATCTCCACTGCCTCCAGCCTTCTCCTCGCTGCAACATTCATCACCCATGCTTCACACCCATATAAGAGCGTTGGTAAAACTATACTCTCATACATTCCCCTCTTTGCCTCCAAGGACAAAGTTCTTTGTCTCCACAGACTCCTAAGTGCACCACTCACCCTTTTCCCCTCATCAATTCTATGATTCACCTCATCTTTCATAGACCCATCCGCTGACACGTCCACTCCCAAATATCTGAATACATTCACCTCCTCCATACTCTCTCCCTCCAATCTGATATCCAATCTTTCATCACCTAATCTTTTTGTTATCCTCATAACCTTACTCTTTCCTGTATTCACTTTCAATTTTCTTCTTTTGCACACCCTACCAAATTCATCCACCAATCTCTGCAACTTCTCTTCAGAATCTCCCAAGAGCACAGTGTCATCAGCAAAGTGCAACTGTGACAACTCCCACTTTATGTGTGATTCTTTATCTTTTAACTCCACGCCTCTTGCCAAGACCCTCGCATTTACTTCTCTTACAACCCCATCTATAAATATATTAAACAACCACGGTGACATCACACATCCTTGACTAAGGCCTACTTTTACTGGGAAATAATTTCCCTCTTTCCTACATACTCTAACTTGAGCCTCACTATCCTCGTAAAAACTCTTCACTGCTTTCAGTAACCTACCTCCTACACCATACACCTACAACATCTGCCACATTGCCCTCCTATCCACCCTGTCATACGCCTTTTCCAAATCCATAAATGCCACAAAGACCTCTTTAGCCTTATCTAAATACTGTTCACTTATATGTTTCACTGTAAACACCTGGTCCACACACCCCCTACCTTTCCGAAAGCCTCCTTGTTCATCTGCTATCCTATTCTCCGTCTTACTCTTAATTCTTTCAATAATAACTCTACCATACACTTTGCCAGGTATACTCAACAGACTTATCCCCCTAAAATTTTTGCACTCTCTTTTGTCTCCTTTGCCTTTATACAAAGGAACTATGCATGCTCTCTGCCAATCCCTAGGTATCTTACCCTCTTCCATTCATTTATTAAATAATTGCACCAACCGTTCCAAAACTATATCCCCACCTGCTTTTAACATTTCTATCTTTATCCCATCAATCCCGGCTGCCTTACCCCCTTTCATTTTACCTACTGCCTCACGAACTTCCCTCACACTCACAACTGGCTCTTCCTCACTCCTACAAGATGTTGTTCCTCCTTGCCCTATACACGAAATCACAGCTTCCCTGTCTTCATCAATATTTAACAATTCCTCAAAATATTCCCTCCATCTTCCCAATACCTCTAACTCTCCATTTAATAACTCTCCTCTCCTATTTTTAACTGACAAATCCATTTGTTCTCTAGGCTTTCTTAACTTGTTAATCTCACTCCGAAACATTTTCTTATTTTCAACAAAATTTGTTGATAACATCTCACCCACTCTCTCATTTGCTCTCTTTTTACATTGCTTCACCACTCTCTTAACCTCTCTCTTTTTCTCCATATACTCTTCCCTCCTTGCATCACTTCTACTTTGTAAAAACTTCTCATATGCTAACTTTTTCTCCCTTACTACTCTCTTCACATCATCATTCCACCAGTCGCTCCTCTTCCCTCCCGCACCCACTTTCCTGTAACCACAAACTTCTGCTGAACACTCTAACACTACATTTTTAAACCTACCCCATACCTCTTCGACCCCATTGCCTATGCTCTCATTAGCCCATCTATCCTCCAATAGCTGTTTATATCTTACCCTAACTGCCTCCTCTTTTAGTTTATAAACCTTCACCTCTCTCTTCCCTGATGCTTCTATTCTCCTTGTATCCCATCTACCTTTTACTCTCAACGTAGCTACAACTAGAAAGTGATCTGATATATCTGTGGCCCCTCTATAAACATGTACATCCTGAAGTCTACTCAACAGTCTTTTATCTACCAATACATAATCCAACAAACTACTGTCATTTCGCCCTTCATCATATCTTGTATACTTATTTATCCTCTTTTTCTTAAAATATGTATTACCTATAACTAAACCCCTTTCTATACAAAGTTCAATCAAAGGGCTCCCATTATCATTTACACCTGGCACCCCACCTTACCACACCCTCTCTAAAAGTTTCTCCTACTTTAGCATTCAGGTCCCCTACCACAATTACTCTCTCACTTGGTTCAAAGGCTCCTATACATTCACTTAACATCTCCCAAAATCTCTCTCTCTCCTCTGCATTCCTCTCTTCTCCAGGTGCATACACGCTTATTATGACCCACTTCTCGCATCCAACCTTTACTTTAATCCACATAATTCTTGAATTTACACATTCATATTCTCTTTTCTCCTTCCATAACTGATCATTCAACATTACTGCTACCCCTTCCTTTGCTCTAACTCTCTCAGATACTCCAGATTTAATCCCATTTATTTCCCCCCACCGAAACTCCCCTACCCCCTTCAGCTTTGTTTCGCTTAGGGCCAGGACATCCAACTTCTTTTCATTCATAACATCAGCAATCATCTGTTTCTTGTCATCCGCACTACATCCACGCACATTTAAGCATCCCAGTTTTATAAAGTTTTTCTTCTTCTCTTTTTTAGTAAATGTCTACAGGAGAAGGGGTTACTAGCCCATTGCTCCCGACATTTTAGTCGCCTCATACGACACGCATGGCTTACGGAGGAAAGATTCTTTTCCACTTCCCCATGGACAATAGAAGAAATAAAGAGGAACAAGAGCTATTTAGAAAAAGGAGAAAAACCTAGATGTATGTATATATATATATATGCATGTGCGTGTCTGTGAAGTGTGACCAAAGTGTAAGTAGGAGTAGCAAGATATCCCTGTTATCTAGCGTGTTTATGAGACAGAAAAAGAAACCAGCAATCCTACCATCATGCAAAACAGTTACAGGTTTCTGTTTCACAGTCATCTGGCAGGACGGTAGTACTTCCCTGGGTGGCTGCTGTCTACCAACCTACTACCTCTGATATATATATATATATATATATATATATATATATATATATATATATATATATATACATATATATATATATATTTGTGTTCTTGACTGGTGGTGTGCATTTGAGGTGATATGCAGCCTTATAATCTTCCTGCAGTAGATAGGTTTTAAACCTGATAAACGAGCCAGCTTACTCTCTCTCTCTCTCTCTCTCTCTCTCTCTCTCTCTCTCTCTCTCTCTCTCTCTCTCTCTCTCTCACTGCTGTGAGAGGCGCAAGGGGTGTGACGGCTCCCAGCAGAGAGTAAATTCCTCCTGACGGCTGCCCAGCGCCCTCCTCCAGCCAGGTACTCTATCCTGCTGGATTTTTTTCTCCCCTGGATGGATGATCCCTGGATGACTCAACATTAATAAGGTATGAGATAGTGCTCTATGAGGGAGGTGGTGGGGGCGTGTGAAAGTGGAGGATGTGGGGGGGAGTAGGGGGAAGCGTAGCAGGAGGTGGAGGAGGAGGAGGAGGAGGAGGAGGATAATGAGGAATGGATAGAATGTGTGAAGGATGCGTATGAGAGACTGCAAGAAGCTGTGAATGAGTGGAAGATGAGAAAGTAGAAGAGGAGGGAGTATTAGAGAAGAGAGTAGAGGAGAGAGAGAGTAGAAGAGAAGTAGCAACGAGAGTGTTGAACGATGGAATCTCTGGTTGATGCTGTTTCTGTCATGGATGATGCTGTTGTTTAATGTTGCTGTTGTTACTGGCGTTACTGCTGCTGTTATTAGTGTTACTGCTGCTGTTATGAGTGCAAATGATTCTGGTTTTGTTACTACTTTTGTTAAGGGCGCTTCTGCTGTTGTTATTGTTTATGTTGCTATTATTACTGCTGCTTTTATGGCGCTTATGTTGCAGTTGAGTGTTACTTCTGCTGTTATGGTCACTCCTGCTGCTGTTATTTTCAGTGTTACTGCTGTGATTGATATTTATTTTGCTTCTGTTCTTGATGGGATGCTGCTGCTGGTAGTACTTTTGGTGGTGGTGGTGGTGGTGGTGGTGGTGGTGGTGCTGGTGCTGGTGGTGGTGCTGTTGTAGTTGCTGGTGGTGGTGCTCCTGTTGTTGCTGTTGGTGGTGTTGCTGGTAATGTTGTTGCCGTTGTTGTTACTGGGAGAGGAGGAGGGGGGAGGGTTGCTGACAAACAGGCAGAGCCAGGGGCTCCGTCTGCGGTGTTCCGTATCAAGTGTTCCGTCTGCGGTGTTCTGTCTCAAGTGTTCCGTCTGCGATGTTTCATCTGCGGTGTTCAGTCTCAGGTGTTCCTGGCCACTGACCACCCGCTAATTAAAACTCTGAATATTATGTTAATGAGGAACCCAGAGGAGCTGGGCATAAGTAACTTCCTTCTAATTAGCAGAGGCAATGCCAGGCAGGACCTGCTTCCTAGTGACCAAATTCCCTCACTAACTACTGTAGTTATCCTGGATATTGATACCTGATTACTGCTACCTAATAACAATAATAATAATAATAATAATAATAATAATAATAACAATAATAATAATAATAATAATAATAATAATAATAATAATAATAATAATGGCAATCATAATAACAAAAATAATAAACATACACCAAGTGAAAAGTAGGGACACAATTAGCACACTAAGAGAAAACACAGTAAGTGTCCGGGGCACCAGACTGTTCAACAGCCTCCCACCAGCCATGATGGGAATTGCCAATAGACCTTTGGCTGTCTTCAAGAGGGAGCTGGACAGTTACCTGAAGTCAGTGCCGGATCAGCCGGGCTGTGGTTCCTAAGTAGGACTACGTTCAGCTAGCAGTAACAGCCTGGTTGATTAGGCCCTGATCCACAGGGAGGCCTGGTCGTGGACCGGGCCTCAGGAGCGTTGACCCCCGGAATACCCTCCAGGTTGGTAGGTACTACTAATAATTCTAATAACAATACCAATAATAATTGTTTCCTCGATCATAGTGAATCCAGTTCTAGAGAAGGTCTGGCGAGAGAGAGATCTCGGACCAAACTGGCCCCAACACGTTCAATTACGTCTCAGCGGGGAGTGGGTCACGTGGCTACCGGCCCAGGACCTGAAGATCACCCCTTCCACCACTAACCACCCCTACCCCTCCACCCCCAACCCCTAATCTCTTAAACCCTTCTGGATTAACTCTTGACCCACCAACCACCCCTTTGGTTCATGATCATGCCTTAATTTCCAGTCAGTCTTACGGCTGTTTCTTCAACAACTTCCCCTTGGTTCGAATCTTTGGTTCAATCCCTTATATCAATTTTGATTCAGTCCCTTCCATCAGTTCTTGGAATGAAGTGAAGGGAAGTGGATGGGGCGAGAGAGAGAGAGAGACAGAGAGAGAGAGAGAGGGGGGGGGAGACGAATGGGTGGAAGAGTGAGAAGGGAATAATGAGTTGTGGAGATAATAAATGAGAGAAGTACGAGAAAGGAGATGCATAGAATTCTGGTGTTGTTCTCTCTCTCTCTCTCTCTCTTTCTGCAAAGCGAGATATCAATTTCTCTCAAAGTGAGGCTGGGTAGTAGGGATAATAAAGAAACACGAGATAAAGACAACAAGGGAAAACGAAAGAGAAAATGAAGTTTATTAACTCATCCAGAGATGATTGATTCTGGAGGATGGATACGCTCATCCAGAATGAGTGCTCAGGAAGATGGATGCCTTCTGTTGCCCCTGACCCACCTCTCATACCAGGGAGAGAGAGAGAGAGAGAGAGAGAGAGAGAGAGAGAGAGAGAGAGAGAGAGAGAGAGAGAGAGAGAGAGCTGCACTTGTTATTCTCAGCGTTTTTCATTATTTTTTTTTTATTCGGGACACTTTTGTCATTTCTTTTTTCTCCTATTGTTTTTTCCTTGTTTTATATTATTTTTGAATATTTTTCTCTTTCTTCTTCTTCTTTCACTCCTTCAGTGTCTCTTACATGGTATTTCTCAATTAACTTTTACTTCGTCTTCAAAGGGAAGAAAACCCATGACCCATTACACCCACTGACTTCCTCCCAGTCCTCTGCACCCACTACACCCACTGACTTCATCCCAGTCCTCTGCACCCACTACACCCACTGACTTCCTCCCAGTCCTCTGCACCCACTCCACCACCTCCATCACAACATTGTACCCAGGCCACCCACCTCCAGCCCCTGTACATCGTCTCCAGCACATCCAGTAGCTTCGTGGATGCCACATCACGCCTTCCATGGCACTTTTCTGATAATAACCAACCATCAAAATGCAATTAGGGAACGGAAGCCTCGTCAGTATTGCATCTAGACCAACTCAGAGTTGATGCATGTTGATGCTCTCACTCGTAAACTCAACCTGGGTAGACTATCAAAACCAACAGTAATTAAGTTTCCGAAGGGACGGCAGTGTTTATAGACGCTCGTATGTTTACGTTTACGCTCGGGGAAGCTTGTGGTAGATGGAGGATTTTATCCGGCTAGTGGGATCCAACTACTGTTTTCTGGTATCTAAGAGGAGGATCCCGCTGCGTCTGTGTCTTCCACCCCAGGTAGCCTAGTGATCTATAGCCCGCACACACCCTCGGGAAGTCTTCTGTATTTTTATAATATCCATTACAGTGCTCCCTGCAGCGCGAGACGGGGGTGATGGGTGTACCAAATACTTAATCAAAGCGAATGTAGTCCAGGTATCCCACCCTCTCCCAGCCACGCGCCATGTATCATATACACATTAATAAAAGAGTGATCCTCAACATATTGTCAGGCAAAAAATAGGTGAAGTGGTGCAGGTAGTTTTATGACGGTAATTTGTAAATAAAATTGTTCATTAATTTAACCAAAGGAATCATTATTGCCCTCTTGTATCCTGGGTTAAATATTTGGATAGAAGGTGATAATTTTGAGGGAATTATGATTATATTATATATATATATATATATATATATATATATATATATATATATATATATATATATATATATATATATATATATATATATATATATATATATATATATATATATATATATATATATACACAATACACAAATAACCCGCACATAAAAGAGAGAAGCTTACGACGACGTTTCGGTCCGACTTGGACCATTGACTTTGTCAATGGTCCAAGTCGGACCGAAACGTCGTCGTAAGCTTCTCTCTTTTATGTGCGGGTTATTTGTGTATCGTTCCAGTCACGGTATTGTGCCTTTTTGTTATTTATATATATAATATGTGTGTGTGTGTGAAGGATAAAGGATATCAGGTCCAGCGGTGTTGGCAACTTCGTGCGCTGCCTTGTTGCCAGGGCAGCAGTGAGCAGTGATGCAGCCATCATGCTGAGGCCAAGGCAGCTGAGGGTTGACGGGGCCGCGAGGCTGTGAAGCAGCCCTCCATACTGCAGGGGCATACATCACTAACCTCACGCGCCAGAAATCTCCGATGAAATTGGATTTTGCTGATGTTTAGCCACTTATGACCATTTCCTCCTCCCCCGCCCCTCTTCATCCCTTTATCCATTCTTACTGTACTCCAGAGACTTCAAACTTCTCTCTGGGGAACACCAGATCGAGTCACATGAAGGTGTCCAGCAGGATGACCCTCTCGCCCCTCTCTTTTTCTATTTGGCCATCAAAAAGGTTACCGAGGACCTGACAGTGAGCTCAACATCTGTGTCTGGGATGATATCACACTAGCGGGCACCACAGCATCCCTGCTAGAATAATACTAATGATATAATCATTTTAAATTCTAGGGCCGTGAAGATCAAACAGCGCTGCAGAGAGGAACGTGCGAGAGCAGAAATGTGTAAAGATGAGGGGCGTTTGAGAGGAAGGAGGTGTGTTAGGGGGAAAGGGGTTAGTGAAGGTGGGGGTTAGTGAGATAGTCTGTGTCAAAGGTGGGGTTTTCAGTGAGGAGGTCAGTTAGTGTGTTGAGGTGGTGTAGTTATTGGAAGTGAACCCTCCGTGCCCACTGATAGACAGAACAATCTATCAAGATGCGGTGGACTGACAATGCAATCTAACACTCCTCATAAAGCAGTGCTGTTTGTTTCTACATGTGGTATTAATGAGCAAGTCGCCTGACAGTGGTGGCAAGAAAATGGACAGAAACCTTTATGTGGTTTTATATAAAACAATTTGTTGTAGTTCAGTGTAAACCAACATTGTTGCCAGAGCTGCAAAGTTGTTGGGAAAACGGGAGAACATGATTAGCTGACCGAGTGGCAGAGTCTGTTTGTTCACTGTTTGTTCACCCAGCATAAAACAACTTCTTTGTGCTTACTAGAAATGCAACGTGACCAGAGCTGTATGTGAATGATGATGGGAGTCGAATTTCTAGATAGTTATTAACGCCACTAACAGAGCTACACAAGACGATGCTGACATGGTTGCAATGTGAAAATGCTGGCTGAATCCTTGCTAGAAGACGTCAGAATGTTTCAAACGCGTGGAGAAAATATAAGCCTGTACTGGTGTCCTCCAGTAAGCATACCATTGAGCAAGTCCCAGTTCTCATCTCTGTAACAAGCAGATGTCTTGACCCGCAGACGCTGTGCATTACAGTGGTTCTCTGCCTTATTGTCCCTCTCCACACTGAGTACCAGTGTGGTTGTTGCAAAGTGGTAGTTGACCAATACGATGTGCATGGTTTGACCTGCTGAGGTTTCAAAGGCTCGAATGTCAAATACAATGAAGTCGACTGGATCAGTAAGAGAATCCTTGCTTTAGCTTAGTGACAAGCCCAGAGAACCTAGTTCTTCATTACTCACTCCATCAATGAATGATGGAGTGAGTAGGCTTGCCTCCCAGCATCAAGGAATGGCTTGGGTCGCCTCCCAGCATGATGGAGTGAGTAGGCAAGCCTTCCTGCATGACGGAGTGACTAATGACCTGACGAGCGCTTCCTAAACAGTCACATCGTTAGCGATTGAACTGGAGGACTCAAATCAGTTTGGGGTGGGATGCGATAGAGGTGACTGAGCTTCCTAAACACCCGTAACTACCGCTCTTACCGACACGTGTGATCTAGCTCTGTGATGGTACCCCAGAGCGGCCAGCAGAAACAGTCTGGTTGACCCAAGGATGATCACAACTCGGTCTATATGGTTTATCATTTTTTTGCCTCACCTTAAGACACCTACTGTTCCTATTCACCCATCAGAAAATAGGTACATGGGTGTTAGTGGACTGGTGTGGGTCGCATCCTGGGACAAAACTGACCTAATTTGCCCGAAATGATCTGCATAACAAGCGGCTTTCTATACAGTAGTATGTCATTGATGTCATCTGTGGTCTGTATACCTTGTACATGTACTTGTAGAAATAAAGATTATTATTATTATTATTATTATTATTATTATTATTATTATTATTATTATTATCTTCTGTTGATTATTTACAGCTGTTCACAGCCAACAAAATAAAATATTCGGACCAACAGAGACACATGTAACTACAGGGTATTGGAGGTTAAAATAAACTAATATTCACTTGTAAACTGAGAGAAAGCACAATAAGTATCAGGGGTCCAAGACTGTTCAACAGCCTCCCACCAAGCATAAGGAGAATTACCAATAAACCCCTGGCTGTCTTCAAGAGGGAGCTGGACAGATTCCTAAAGTCATAACCTGGCCAGCCAGTCTGTGGTTAGTACGTTGGACTATGTGTGGCTAGGAGTAACAGCCTGATTGATCAGGGCCTGATCCACCGGAAGGCCTGGTCAAGGGCTGAGCCCCGGGGGCGTTGGCCCCCGGAACACTCTCCAGGTAGACTCCAGTCAGGCATGTGGGTACTGAGCTCTCCTTCCCCAGGGGAAAGTGCAAAACTTTGGGTACAGTATCCTCCGGGGGTACATACCGTGGGTACAGAGACCTACCACCCAGAGGGATGGCGGGGGATAGGGGAAAGGGGAGGAGGAAGGGGTGGAGGAAGGGGAGGGGGAAGGGGAGGGGGAAGGGGTACAGAACGCCCATATTTCATGGGTCTCGTCGTAAACAGGTGGTTGGTCCATCATTTAGCGGTGCCTCTGATGCATTAGACAGCTTTACGTGTGTTCACTAACATTCACACCAGTACCTCTGTGTCCTGGGGGGGGGGGGAAGGAAGAGGAGGAGGAGGAGGGGATGGAAGTGACTTAACCCTCCCCCCCCCCCCCTCCCATGCCGGTACTTGAGAGACCAAAAGTATGGGATAATACATCCTTCAGAGATGGCAGTTTCTAAGTGATACTAATTACAGCTCTGCTTGAACAAAACCTTTGAAGCTGCCGACTGAAGAAGCCTACTGTGTAGGCGAAACGTCTCGAAATAAAGATACCTAACTGTTGCATATGTGTCTTACCTAACAATCTGTCGGTATTTTATACCATTTTAATGTTCATTCTGCCGTAGCTGCTGAACCTTCACTGGAATACTTGACGATATACCTCACTGACCTACTGAAGCCTCCCGGCTTAGACTCGTTGATGTCAACACCGCGTATGAAGCTCATCCTGCCTGATGGAATACGATAGGAAAACGTAATTAGCTTTCGTTCCCACTGTGTAACTCTCGCATGTAACAGAGTAGCGCAGAATTCTGCTGATATATTAATAATAAACAAACACAATTGAATATATTTTTTTCGTTAGGTTCAGGATGATTTTTTTGCGAAAATACTGCATACTCAAATTTTCGCTTGTCTTATTCGGCACGAAGAGCGTTGCTATTTTAGCCAAAATCACAAGTTTTAGCTATTCAGCACGACACAAACCTACGCACCCACACACACACACACACACACACACACACACACACACACACACACACACACACACACACACACATCGTAATAACAAGCAAATCTTGACTATTTAAACTCACTAAATTAAGAGGTTGCTAAAAGCGTTTAAATTTGGCATTTGCCAATATAATAGTTTTGTAATATTAAGGATGTTACGGCATCCAGCAACATCCAGCAACATCCAGCAGCATCCAGCAACATCCAGCAGCATCCAGCAGCATCCAGCAGCATCCAGCAACATCCAGCAACATCCAGCAGTCATCCAGCAACATCCAGCAGCATCCAGCAGCATCCAGCAACATCCAGCTGTCATCCAGCAACATCCAGCAGTCATCCAGCAACATCCAGCAACATCCATCAACATCCAGCAACATCCAGCAACATCCAGCAACATCCAGCAGCATCCAGCAGCATCGAGCAACATCCAGCAGTCATCCAGCAACATCCAGCAGCATCCAGCAACATCCAGCAACATCCAGCAACATCCAGCAGCATCCAGCCACATCCAGCAACATCCAGCAACATCCAGCAACATCCAGCAACATCCAGCAGCATCCAGCAATATCCAGCAACATCCAGCAACATCCAGCAACATCCGGCAACATCCGGCAACATCCGGCAACATCCAGCAACATCCAGCAGCATCCAGCAACATCCAGCAACATCCAGCAACATCCAGCAGCATCCAGCAGCATCCAGCAACATCCAGCAACATCCAGCAACATCCAGCAACATCCAGCAACATCCAGCAACATCCAGCAACATCCAGCAGCATCCAGCAGCATCCAGCAGTCATCCATCAACATCCAGCAGCATCCAGCAGCATCCAGCAGCATCCATCAGTCATCCAGCAACATCCAGCAGCATCCATCAGTCATCCAGCAGCATCCAGCAGCATCCAGCAGCATCCATCACTCATCCAGCAACATCCAGCAACTTCCAGCAACATCCAGCAGTCATCTATCAGTCATCCAGTAACATCCAGCAACATCCAGCAGTCATCTATCAGTCATCCAGCAACATCCAGCAACATCCAACAGCATCCAGCAGTCATCTATCAGTTATCCAGCAACATCCAGCAGTCATCTATCAGTCATCCATCAACATCCAGCAACATCCAGCAACATCCAACAGTCATCTATCAGTCATCCAGCAACATCCAGCAGCATCCAGCAGCATCCAGCAGTCATCCAGCAACATCCAGCAGCATCCAGCAACATCCAGCAGCATCCATCAGTCATCCAGCAGCATCCAGCAACATCCATCAGTCATCCAGCAACATCCAGCAGCATCCATCAGTCATCCAGCAGCATCCAGGAGTCATTCATCAGTCATCCAGCAGCATCCAGCAACACCTAGCAGCATCCATCAGTCATCCAGCAGCATCCAGCAGCACACAGCAGCATCCATCAGTCATCCAGCAGTCATCCAACAGACATCCAGCAGTCATCTATCAGTCATCCAGCAGCATCCATCAGTCATCCATCAGTCATCTATCAGTCATCCATCAGTCATCCATCAGTCATCCAGCAGCATCTATCAGTCATCCATCAGTCATCCAGCAGCATCCATCAGTCATCCATCAGTCATCCAGCAGCAGCCATCAGTTATCCAGCAGTCATCCAGCAGCATCCATTAGTCATCCATCAGTCATCCATCAGTCATCCATCAGTCATCTATCAGTCATCCATCAGTCATCCATCAATCATCCGTCAGTCATCCCTCAGTCATCCAGCAGCATCCATTAGTCATCCATCAGTCATCTATCAGTCATCCATCAGTCATTCAGCAGCATCCATCAGTCATTCGGAAGCATCCATCAGTTATCCAGCAGTCATCTAGCAGCATCCAGCAGCATCCATTAGTCATCCATCAGTCATCTATCAGTCATCCATTAGTCATCCAGCAGCCTCCATCAGTCATCCATCAGTCATCCATCAGTCATCCAGCAGCATCCATCAGTTATCAAGCAGTCATCCAGCAGCATCCATTAGTCATCCATTAGTCATCCAGCAGTCATCCAGCAGCATCCATTAGTCATCCATCAGTCATCCATCAGTCATCCATCAGTCATCTATCAGTCATCCATCAGTCATCCATCAATCATCCGTCAGTCATCCCTCAGTCATCCAGCAGCATCCATCAGTTATCCAGCCTTCATCTAGCAGCATCCAGCAGTCATCCCTCAGTCATCCAACAGCATCCATCAGTTATCCATCAGTCATCCAGCAGCATCCATCAGTTATCCATCAGTCATCCATCAGTCATCCATCAGTCATCCAGCAGCATCCATCAGTTATCCATCAGTCATCCAGCAGCATCCATCAGTTATCCATCAGTCATCCAGCAGTTATCCATCAGTCATCCAACAGCATCCATCAGTTATCAATCAGTCATCTAGCAGCATCCATTTGTCATCCAGCAGTCATCCAGCAGTCATCCAGCAGTCATCCAGCAGTCATCCAACAGCATCCATCAGTTATCAATCAGTCATCTAGCAGCATCCATTTGTCATCCAGCAGTCATCCAGCAGTCATCCATCAGTTATCCATCAGTCATCAAGCAGTCATCCAGCAGCATCCATCAGTCATCCATCAGTTATCCAGCAGTCATCCAGCAGCATCCAGCAGTTATCCATCAGTCATCCAGCAGTCATCCACGCTGCTGAGAGTTGGATGTCTAACTCAGACGCTGACAGTCCTGATAAAAGATTCAGTCGCCATCTTGGTGACTTTATATTAATATTAATTATTTTCTTGTTTCTGGCCTGCAAATTTTGAGTAGCAGCCCATTATTATTATTATTATTATTATTATTATTATTATTATTATTATTATTATTATTATTATTATTATTATTATTACTATTATTATTATTATTATTATTATTATTACTATTATTATTATTATTATTATTACTATTATTATTATTATTATTATTATTATTACTATTATTACTATTATTATTATTATTATTATTATTACTATTATTATTATTATTATTATTATTATTATTATTATTATTATTACTATTATTATTATTATTATTATTATTATTATTATTATTATTATTATTATTATTATTATTATTACTATTATTATTATTACTATTATTATTATTATTATTATGACCAAGATAAAGCTGCCAGATGGTTCTTAGGTGTAAATATCCTGTATAAATATAGATAATATTATCTATAGATAGACATAATTTGCTGTTACTTAACATAGAATTTACCACCATGGGCTGGTAGGAAGGGCTGGTAGGAAGGGCTGGTAGGAAGGGCTGGTAGGAAGGGCTGGTAGGAAGGGCTGGTAGGAAGGGCTGGTAGGAAGGGCTGGTAGGAAGGGCTGGTAGGAAGGGCTGGTAGGAAGGGCTGGTAGGAAGGGCTGGTAGGAAGGGCTGGTAGGAAGGGCTGGTAGGAAGGGCTGGTAGGAAGGGCTGGTAGGAAGGGCTGGTAGGAAGGGCTGGTAGGAAGGTCTGGTAGGAAGGGCTGGTAGGAAGGGCTGGTAGGAAGGGCTGGTAGGAAGGGCTGGTAGGAAGGGCTGGAAGGAAGGGCTGGGAGGAAGGGCTGGTAGGAAGGGCTGGTAGGAAGGGCTGGTAGGAAGGGCTGGTAGGAAGGGCTGGTAGGAAGGGCTGGTAGGAAGGGCTGGTAGGAAGGGCTGGTAGGAAGGGCTGGTAGGAAGGGCTGGTAGGAAGGGCTGGTAGGAAGGGCTGGTAGGAAGGGCTGGTAGGAAGGGCTGGTAGGAAGGGCTGGTAGGAAGGGCTGGTAGGAAGGGCTGGTAGGAAGGGCTGGTAGGAAGGGCTGGTAGGAAGGGCTGGTAGGAAGGGCTGGTAGGAAGGGCTGGTAGGAAGGGCTGGTAGGAAGGGCTGGTAGGAAGGGCTGGTAGGAAGGGCTGGTAGGAAGGGCTGGTAGGAAGGGCTGGTAGGAAGGGCTGGTAGGAAGGGCTGGTAGGAAGGGCTGGTAGGAAGGGCTGGTAGGAAGGGCTGGTAGGAAGGGCTGGTAGGAAGGGCTGGTAGGAAGGGCTGGTAGGAAGGGCTGGTAGGAAGGGCTGGTAGGAAGGGCTGGTAGGAAGGGCTGGTAGGAAGGGCTGGTAGGAAGGGCTGGTAGGAAGGGCTGGTAGGAAGGGCTGGTAGGAAGGGCTGGTAGGAAGGGCTGGTAGGAAGGGGTAGGAAGGGCTGGTAGGAAGGGCTGGTAGGAAGGGCTGGTAGGAAGGGCTGGTAGGAAGGGCTGGTAGGAAGGGCTGGTAGGAAGGGCTGGTAGGAAGGGCTGGTAGGAAGGCCTGGTAGGAAGGGCTGGTAGGAAGGGCTGGTAGGAAGGGCTGGTAGGAAGGGCTGGTAGGAAGGGCTGGTAGGAAGGGCTGGTAGGAAGGGCTGGTAGGAAGGGCTGGTAGGAAGGTCTGGTAGGAAGGGCTGGTAGGAAGGGCTGGTAGGAAGGGCTGGTAGGAAGGGCTGGTAGGAAGGGCTGGTAGGAAGGGCTGGTAGGAAGGGCTGGTAGGAAGGGCTGGTAGGAAGGGCTGGTAGGAAGGGCTGGTAGGAAGGGCTGGTAGGAAGGGCTGGTAGGAAGGGCTGGTAGGAAGGGCTGGTAGGAAGGGCTGGTAGGAAGGGCTGGTAGGAAGGGCTGGTAGGAAGGGCTGGTAGGAAGGGCTGGTAGGAAGGGCTGGTAGGAAGGGCTGGTAGGAAGGGCTGGTAGGAAGGGCTGGTAGGAAGGGCTGGTAGGAAGGGCTGGTAGGAAGGGCTGGTAGGAAGGGCTGGTAGGAAGGGCTGGTAGGAAGGGCTGGTAGGAAGGGCTGGTAGGAAGGGCTGGTAGGAAGGGCTGGTAGGAAGGGCTGGTAGGAAGGGCTGGTAGGAAGGGCTGGTAGGAAGGGCTGGTAGGAAGGGCTGGTAGGAAGGGCTGGTAGGAAGGGCTGGTAGGAAGGGCTGGTAGGAAGGGCTGGTAGGAAGGGCTGGTAGGAACGGGTGGTAGGAAGGGCTGGTAGGAAGGGCTGGTAGGAAGGGCTGGTAGGAAGGGCTGGTAGGAAGGGCTGGTAGGAAGGGCTGTTAGGAAGGGCTGGTTGGAAGGGCTGGTAGGAAGGGCTGGTAGGAAGGGCTGGTAGGAAGGGCTGGTAGGAAGGGCTGGTAGGAAGGGCTGGTAGGAAGGGCTGGTAGGAAGGGCTGGTAGGAAGGGCTGGTAGGAAGGGCTGGTAGGAAGGGCTGGTAGGAAGGGCTGGTAGGAAGGGCTGGTAGGAAGGGCTGGTAGGAAGGGCTGGTAGGAAGGGCTGGTAGGAAGGGCTGGTAGGAAGGGCTGGTAGGAAGGGCTGGTAGGAAGGGCTGGTAGGAAGGGCTGGTAGGAAGGGCTGGTAGGAAGGGCTGGTAGGAAGGGCTGGTAGGAAGGGCTGGTAGGAAGGGCTGGTAGGAAGGGCTGGTAGGAAGGGCTGGTAGGAAGGGCTGGTAGGAAGGGCTGGTAGGAAGGGCTGGTAGGAAGGGCTGGTAGGAAGGGATGGTAGGAAGGGCTGGTAGGAAGGGCTGGTAGGAAGGGCTGGTAGGAAGGGCTGGTAGGAAGGGCTGGTAGGAAGGGCTGGTAGGAAGGGCTGGTAGGAAGGGCTGGTAGGAAGGGCTGGTAGGAAGGGCTGGTAGGAAGGGCTGGTAGGAAGGGCTGGTAGGAAGGGCTGGTAGGAAGGGCTGGTAGGAAGGGCTGGTAGGAAGGGCGGGTCGGAAGGGGTGGTAGGAAGGGCTGGTAGGAAGCTCGGGTAGGAAGGGCTGGTAGGAAGGGCTGGTAGGAAGGGCTGGTAGGAAGGGCTGGTAGGAAGGGCTGGTAGGAAGGGCTGGTAGGAAGGGCTGGTAGGAAGGGCTGGTAGGAAGGGCTGGTAGGAAGGGCTGGTAGGAAGGGCTGGTAGGAAGGGCTGGTAGGAAGGGCTGGTAGGAAGGGCTGGTAGGAAGGGCTGGTAGGAAGGGCTGGTAGGAAGGGCTGGTAGGAAGGGCTGGTAGGAAGGGCTGGTAGGAAGGGCTGGTAGGAAGGGCTGGTAGGAAGGGCTGGTAGGAAGGGCTGGTAGGAAGGTCTGGTAGGAAGGGCTGGTAGGAAGGGCTGGTAGGAAGGGCTGGTAGGAAGGGCTGGTAGGAAGGGCTGGTAGGAAGGGCTGGTAGGAAGGGCTGGTAGGAAGGGCTGGTAGCTCGGAAGGGCTGGTAGGAAGGGCTGGTAGGAAGGGCTGGTAGGAAGGGCTGGTAGGAAGGGCTGGTAGGAAGGGCTGGTAGGAAGGGCTGGTAGGAAGGGCTGGTAGGAAGGGCTGGTAGGAAGGGCTGGTAGGAAGGGCTGGTAGGAAGGGCTGGTAGGAAGGGCTGGTAGGAAGGACTGGTAGGAAGGGCTGGTAGGAAGGGCTGGTAGGAAGGGCTGGTAGGAAGGGCTGGTAGGAAGGGCTGGTAGGAAGGTCTGGTAGGAAGGTCTGGTAGGAAGGTCTGGTAGGAAGGTCTGGTAGGAAGGGCTGGTAGGAAGGGCTGGTAGGAAGGGCTGGTAGGAAGGGCTGGTAGGAAGGGCTGGTAGGAAGGGCTGGTAGGAAGGGCTGGTAGGAAGGGCTGGTAGGAAGGGCTGGTAGGAAGGGCTGGTAGGAAGGGCTGGTAGGAAGGGCTGGTAGGAAGGGCTGGTAGGAAGGGCTGGTAGGAAGGGCTGGTAGGAAGGGCTGGTAGGAAGGGCTGGTAGGAAGGGCTGGTAGGAAGGGCTGGTAGGAAGGGCTGGTAGGAAGGGCTGGTAGGAAGGGCTGGTAGGAAGGGCTGGTAGGAAGGGCTGGTAGGAAGGGCTGGTAGGAAGGGCTGGTAGGAAGGGCTGGTAGGAAGGGCTGGTAGGAAGGGCTGGTAGGAAGGGGTGGGATGAAGGGGTGGTTGGAAGGTCTGGTAGGAAGGTCTGGTAGGAAGGGCTGGTAGGAAGGGCTGGTAGGAAGGGCTGGTAGGAAGGGCTGGTAGGAAGGGCTGGTAGGAAGGGCTGGTAGGAAGGGCTGGTAGGAAGGGCTGGTAGGAAGGGCTGGTAGGAAGGGCTGGTAGGAAGGGCTGGTAGGAAGGGCTGGTAGGAAGGGCTGGTAGGAAGGGCTGGTAGGAAGGGCTGGTAGGAAGGGCTGGTAGGAAGGGCTGGTAGGAAGGGCTGGTAGGAAGGGCTGGTAGGAAGGGCTGGTAGGAAGGGCTGGTAGGAAGAGGAAGGGCTGGTAGGGGAAGGGCTGGTAGGAAGGGCTGGTAGGAAGGGCTGGTAGGAAGGGCTGGTAGGAAGGGCTGGTAGGAAGGGCTGGTAGGAAGGGCTGGTAGGAAGGGCTGGTAGGAAGGGCTGGTAGGAAGGGCTGGTAGGAAGGGCTGGTAGGAAGGGCTGGTAGGAAGGGCTGGTAGGAAGGGCTGGTAGGAAGGGCTGGTAGGAAGGGCTGGTAGGAAGGGCTGGTAGGAAGGGCTGGTAGGAAGGGCTGGTAGGAAGGGCTGGTAGGAAGGGCTGGTAGGAAGGGCTGGTAGGAAGGGCTGGTAGGAAGGGCTGGTAGGAAGGGCTGGTAGGAAGGGCTGGTAGGAAGGGCTGGTAGGAAGGGCTGGTAGGAAGGGCTGGTAGGAAGGGCTGGTAGGAAGGGCTGGTAGGAAGGGCTGGTAGGAAGGGCTGGTAGGAAGGGCTGGTAGGAAGGGCTGGTAGGAAGGGCTGGTAGGAAGGGCTGGTAGGAAGGGCTGGTAGGAAGGGCTGGTAGGAAGGGCTGGTAGGAAGGGCTGGTAGGAAGGGCTGGTAGGAAGGGCTGGTAGGAAGGGCTGGTAGGAAGGACTGGTAGGAAGGGCTGGTAGGAAGGGCTGGTAGGAAGGGCTGGTAGGAAGGGCTGGTAGGAAGGGCTGGTAGGAAGGGCTGGTAGGAAGGGCTGGTAGGAAGGGCTGGTAGGAAGGGCTGGTAGGAAGGGCTGGTAGGAAGGGCTGGTAGGAAGGGCTGGTAGGAAGGGCTGGTAGGAAGGGCTGGTAGGAAGGACTGGTAGGAAGGGCTGGTAGGAAGGGCTGGTAGGAAGGGCTGGTAGGAAGGGCTGGTAGGAAGGGCTGGTAGGAAGGACTGGTAGGAAGGGCTGGTAGGAAGGACTGGTAGGAAGGGCTGGTAGGAAGGGCTGGTAGGAAGGGCTAGTAGGAGGAGCTGGTAGGAAAGGCTGGTAGGAAAGGCTGGTAGGAAGGGCTGGTAGGAAGGGCTGGTAGGAAGGGCTGGTAGGAGGAGCTGGTAAGAAGGGCTGGTGGGAAGGGCTAGTAGGAGGAGCTGGTAGGAAGGTCTGGTAGCAAGGTCTGGTAGGAAGGGCTGGTAGGAAAGGCTGGTAGGAAGGGCTGGTAGGAATTACTGGTAGAGAGCTCTGGTAGTAAGGTCTGGTAGTAAGGTCTGGTAGTATGTTCGGCAGTAAGGTCTGTCAAGAAGGTCTGATAATAAGGTCTGGTAGTAAGGTCTGGGCTCTGGTAGTAATATCTGGTAGTTAAGTTTGGTAGGAAGGTCTCACGTGAAGGTCTGGCTGTGTTAGAGAGGTCCAGGACCTACCTGACGAAGGGTGACCAATAGTTATCTTTGTTCCGTCGTCACATTCTTTGATTGAGAGTCGTCGCCACCACGGTATCCAGCGACTGTGCCCGCGGGGCGCCGGGCCCCTTCCAGGACCGCAGGAGTGCGTGCGGGGCCCCCGTCGCGCCCGGCTGGACTCCCCAGCAGGTGGGGAGGAGCTTGTGGGGCAGGACTCCGAGGAGGGGAGGACTGGGCGAGGGGAAGGAGGTAGGTCTTAAATCCCGGCAGTCCTTGGTGGAGGTCTTGTCGGGTGGTGCTGTCAAGTGGTGCTGTCAGATAGTACTGTCAGATGGTGCTGTTAGGTGGTGCTGCCAAGTGGTGTTATCAGGTGCTAGCAGGTGGTGCTGTCAGGTGGTGTTATCAGGTGATGTTGTCAGGTGGTGCTGTCAGGTGGTGTTATCAGGTGATGCTGTCAGGTGGTGCTGTCAGGTAGTGTTGTCAGGTGGTGCTGTCAGGTGGTGTTATCAGGTGGTGCTGTCATGTGGTGCTGTCAGGTAGTGTTGTCAGGTGGTGCTGTCAGATGGTGCTCTCAGAAGGTGCTCTCAGGTGGTGTTATCAGGTGGTGCTGTCAGAAGGTGCTGTCAGGTGGTGCTGTCAGGTGGTGTTATTAGATGGTGCTGTCAGGTGGTGCTGCCAGGTGGTGCTATCAGATGGTGCTGTCAGGTGGTGCTGTCAGGTGGTGCTGTTAGGTGCTGCTGCTGTCAAGTGGTGCTGTCAGGTGGTGCTGTCAGGTGGTGTTATTAGATGGTGCTGTCAGGTGGTGCTGCCAGGTGGTGTTATCAGATGGTGCTGTCAGGTGGTGCTGTCAGGTGGTGCTGTTAGGTGCTGCTGCTGTCAAGTGGTGCTGTCAGGTGGTGTTGTCAGGTGGTGTTGTCAGGTGGTGCTGTCAGGTGGTGTTGTCAGGTGGTGTTGTCAGGTGGTGTTGCCAGGTGGTGCTGTCAGAAGGTGCTGTCTTTGGAAAATCAGACTAAGGGGAAAGAAGGGTCTGTCAGACTAAGGTTAGTTCTCTAGGTGGAACAGCATGCCAGACCAAGTGGGTTTAGCGGGACTTTATCTATGGCTGACGACATTATCTACCAAATTACACACATCTTAAGTCTCACTCTGACCTTGAGTATGCAGCACCAGCATGAAACCTCCACTTATTCAGCCCTATCAAGAAATTCCGGAAGATCCAAAAGTTTGCAACAAGATTAGTACTGATCTGGTTCGGATTTAACTTAAACTCAAATTAAAACTGTTATGAGAGAGGAAAACCAATGGGCACTCAATAAACAAGAGTCTTTAAAAGAACGGGAACCAGGCGATATAGAAGGCAGGAAGAGGGAGACAAGAGATAGAGAAGGTAGGGAGAGGGAGCCAGGCGATGTAGAAGGCAGGAAGAGAGAGACAAGAGATAGAGAAGGTAGGGGGAGGGAGCCAGGCGACATAGAAGACAGAGAGAGGGAGCCAGGTGATGTAGAAGGCTCTGAGAAGGAGCCAGGCGATAAAAAAAAAGGCAGGGAGAGAGAGCCAGGCGATAAAGAAGGCAGGGAGAGGGAGCCAAGCGATAAAGAAGGCAGGGAGAGGGAGCCAGGCGATAAAGAAGGCAGGGAGAGGGAGCCAGGTGATTCAGAAGGCGGCAAAAGAGCAATCAGGACCTGAGGAAACCCTTTCTCAGTCTTACGAGGGCAAGTGGGAAGAGAAAAATCAAACACAGTTTCAGGAGCAGGTATGATCCGGCCCTGGAGACCAGCAGATGAGTTATGATTGTTGATTCATAGCTAGGGGCTATGAATCGAACCCTTGCAAACAAAACTAGGTGAATACACACACAGCGAGACGTAGAATCAGGTAAGGATGACGATGGGTGCCCGGCGGATGTGGGGTGGGTGATGGGTAAGTGGTGGGGTGATGGGTAAGTGGAGTGGGGTGATTGGTACTTAGGGTGGGGTGATGGGGCAGGAAGGGAGGGGTGTCAAGAGATTCGAACCTATGCATGTGAATCGAAGCGTTACATCGGTACAGAGCTGCGGCATAACGCCAGTGTAAGTGTGGATTACCATGCATGACTCCATGGAGGAGGGGGAGCAGGGAGGGAGGAAGAATGGGAGAAGGGAGGAAGAATGGAAGGGAGAAGGAGGGATGGAGGGAAGGAGAGTAAACGGAAGAGTAGGAAAAGCTGGAAGGGGGGGGAAGAGAAATATATGTAGAGGAGAGAGGAGAGAAATATGATTAATATTGAAAAGGCAGATAATCAGGCTGAAGGAAGACTTGAAAAGGCAGATGAGGAAGCATTTAAAAGGCACGAAAAAGATGCAAATGTAAATAAAAAAGGCAGACAGAGACAAACAAAGGACATTGGAAATGTAGATAACAGACGGAGGACTTTCAAGAGGCAAATAAAGAGGAAGAAAAAGGATACTAGAAAGGAAGGAGAGAAGCCATTGTTTGGGACACTGGATCTAAGAGAATATCAACTTTCTTGATCCATAAAGGAGAACTGAGAAGGGGAAGTGAGGAATGGGAGGGGTGGGGAGAGGGAAGGGATTAGAGAAGGGAAGGGAGGTAAGGAAAGGGAAGGAGGGTGAAATAGCTTGACCCTAAAGATCAACATCGTGCGCTTCCCGACTGTCACCACCACCACTACTACCACCACCACTACCACCATCACTGCCACCACTACTACCACCACAACTACCACCATCACTACCACTACTACTACCACCACCAATACCACCATCATTACCAACACCACTACTACCATCACTACCACCACCACTACCACCACCACGACCACCACCACTACCACCACCACTACCACCATCACTACAACCACCACTACTACCACCACCATCATCTTGGCGCTGTAATATCTATTCTTTCCCCGGTTGGTTGATTTCCCTGTCAATCTTCCCGAAGCTCGTTACGTGGGCACCCGAGCGATCGTCATACTGCAGTCACCCAGATGGCACTGCCCACCGCTCCTGAAGGCAGTGCCAGTCTTTCAACTGCACACACACACACACACACACACACACACACACACACACACACACACACACACACACACACGATACGATACCTGAGAGACTCGAACTCCCTCAACTGACCTAATTGCTCTCACTCAGTGAGTGAGAACCAGTGAAGAAAACTGAGAAATCAGTACCAATGTAACAGTGCCGCAAGGCACACCAGACAAAACTGCCGCAAGGCGACGAAGAGATGCCGAAAGGCACACGTAGAGATGAGTGAAGTGGCCTAAAAAAGCCTACTAGGTGAGTACACACACACATTATGTATATATATATATATATATATATATATATATATAACCTGACTAGTTGTTTATCACATCTGAAGATAAACTATCTATTTGCTGATCATATAAATCTTGTGTCAGCTATCACAACTAGTCTGGAGAACTTGCTCTTAAAAGATAATTGGAATTCTCACCCGAGTAAAACTTACTGAAGATTTTGAGGAATATGTTGACAATTATGATGTTATTTCTTATATTTTTGTCCTGTGGACTACACAAGTAGAAGAAAAAAGTTTTAGCTGTGAGTTTGAGCTGTTGTTTACCACATGAGGCTCAGTATTGGAGCTTTTGTTTGAAATGTATGACTGAGAGAGGCCTGGGGGCCGCGGGGGCGTTGACCCCCCCGAAATACCCTCCAGGTAGACTCCAGGAGAATTTTGATTACTTTCGGGGCTTCCAGAAACTATGTCATAATCTTTGAAGTCATAATAAGTATCAATAACAAAAATCTTTTCTCCATCTCCCTCTCTATCTCTATCTCTATCTCTCTCTCTCTCTCTCTCTCTCTCTCTCTCTCTCTCTCTATCTCTCTCTATCTCTATCTATCTCTATCTATCTCTATCTCTATCTCTCTCTCTATCTCTATCTCTCTATCTATCTATCTCTATCTCTCTCTCTCTCTCTCTCTCTCTCTCTCTCTCTCTCTCTCTCTCTATCTCTATCTATCTCTATCTATCTCTATCTATCTCTATCTATCTCTATCTATCTCTCTCTCTCTCTCTCTATCTCTCTATCTATCTATCTCTATCTCTCTCTCTCTCTCTCTCTCTCTCTCTCTCTCTCTCTATCTATCTATCTCTATCTATCTCTATCTATCTCTCTCTCTCTCTATCTCTATCTCTCTCTCTATCTATCCACTCTCTATCTCTCTCTCTCTCTCTCTCTCTCTCTCTCTCTCTCTCTCTTTCCGAAAAAATCTCCGAATTAAAAAAATTATTTTATGATTAATATTTCCGGGTTAATATATATGTATTACGGCAACTGACTAAAAGCATTACCTTAAAATTTCTAAAATATAAATAAAACAGATATATTGAAACTCGATGAAGGAAAACTGAGTTGTTTTGGTCAGTGAAGCAAACTTTGCGGCTACGATATATTTTCTAAATCTAATTCAAAAGCTTGAAAGTAGACATCGCATCACAAATTTTGATATGAGAAGAAAAAGACAATTTTAGAAGCATAAAAGACGAAAATAGCGAGAGAATGTATGCAATTATCCATCTGCTCGCAGAGCACGAAAATTATATGGATTATCTATAAATTGACTATAATCCACTAAGGCTGGATATTGTATCCACCCGCACCCTCTATTACAATCCAACATATTGTAATAGATATTTCTGTCTGGTTTTATTTTAAGGTTTTCAATGAGAGGTGTGTTAGTGAAGAGTGAGTTCACGTCTAAGCTTGTCAAATACCCCCGACCTGCTGAAAGTCCACGTCTAAGCTTGTCAATACTCCCGACCTGCTGAAAGTCCACGTCTAAGCTTGTCAATACTCCCGACCTGCTGGAAGTTCACGTCTAAGCTTGTCAATACTCCCGACCTGCTGAAAGTCCACGTCTAAGCTTGTCAATACTCCCGACCTGCTGAAAGTCCACGTCTAAGCTTGTCAATACTCCCGACCTGCTGGAAGTTCACCTCTAAGCTTGTCAATACTCCCGACCTGCTGGAAGTTCACGTCTAAGCTTGTCAATACTCCCGACCTGCTGAAAGTCCACGTCTAAGCTTGTCAATACTCCCGACCTGCTGGAAGTCCACGTCTAAGCTTGTCAATACTCCCGACCTGCTAAGCTTGTCAATACTCCCGACCTGCTGGAAGTCCACGTCTAAGCTTGTCAATAATCCCGACCTGCTGAAAGTCCACGTCTAAGCTTGTCAATACTCCCGACCTGCTGGAAGTTCACATCTAAGCTTGTCAATACTCCCGACCTGCTGAAAGTCCACGTCAAAGCTTGTCAATACTCCCGACCTGCTGGAAGTCCACGTCTAAGCTTGTCAATACTCCCGACCTGCTGGAAGTCCACGTCTAAGCTTGTCAATACTCCCGACCTGCTGGAAGTCCACGTCTAAGCTTGTCAATACTCCCGACCTGCTGGAAGTTCACGTCTAAGCTTGTCAATACTCCCGACCTGCTGAAAGTCCACGTCTAAGCTTGTCAATACTCCCGACCTGCTGAAATTCGGACCTTGTATTTCTTTAATAAAATCTGGTAACTTATTTATTACTAACTCATTCTTAGTCACTGGAGCTGTTATTGGAACAAGATTAAATTTTAGATTTTGCCGTTGAAGTGGTTAGTGTATTACGCTCCTTTCGTCCATTCTGGAGGTGCCAGTCCACTGCCACCCCAGAATGAGTTCAAATGTGTTTTAAAAATATTGACTTAAGGTTCAGTGTTTACGTTTGATGATATTGTAATATAAGCAAGTGTCTCGTGCTGGGGTTCGAACACCTGGCAAGCCAGTTCTATAACTAGTAGCTAAGTGTATAATGCAGTTTACCATGCCGGCCTAATATGATTCACCACAACAAAGCAACACCTCACACACGCGTGACGACACCCGAACGACACCCGAACGACACCCGACTCTGTCAAACCCACCTAATACTCTACCTAGGCATAAGACTTTTTACTTGTCTAATGTATCATTAAATTCTTCCCAAATTTTATTAATTTAAGTTCTGTAACTCGATGTTGTTGTTGTTGTTATGGGCTCACCACATATTATTATTATTATAATCAAAAAGAAGCGCTAAACCACAAGGGCTATACAGCGCTGCGACTCACCACACAGACCCACATTCACAAATGCGTAATGTTTTTTTATCATTAGAATGTATAATTTAAACTATTATCTTACAGTATCCATGAAGATGACATGATTATTCTCTTTAATCAAACTTCTCAAACACGTCAATTATATATTTATATAATAAGATCCCAAATATTAAGTTTAAACTAATAACTCGTCTTCACTAGTGTTATCAGGTGCGACGTTGATCACTGTAGACACCAGCTTTACCAACCAATAAGCCACTATCTCTGGCTTAGCTTTCAATTCCCTATGTTTGTATCCCAGGCTCTATAAACTTTACGGCCTAAGAGTTTCAATTAGCTGTGCTTATCATACTATGGAAGTGTAGTACAAGAACGTTTATATCCTTAAACAATGGCTGTCTTACTTTCACATATTACTGAACGTAAATAATACAGACGTTGAACGCAGGTCACCGTTGTATCCAATATTAAACACAGTCACTTGCCCTACTTGGTGCCTCTAAGATTTTCTTCATTATTTAACTAAAATACTCAGATTATCACATTTTTAATCGAAACTGCTGATAATTTATGATTTTTCGAACTATTTCCTGCTTACCCCTTAACCAAAAATTTTTTAATTAGATATCCACTAATATAGAGTCAAAAAATTTTTTTTCTATTAGGAAGGAACTAACATGGATCCCCCCCTCCCCCCCACACCTGCACATTACCACTGTATACAGCACACTGGGAAAGTTCGTAATAGCGAGTGTGTCCGCTATACACAGGTGGGGTCTACATCTCAGTCACTCAGGGAACCACAGCCAACAATTTACACTCGTATGTTGCTATAATATATATAATTATAGACACTTCTATCACGGGTTTGGGAAATTCTTAAGCGACACGATGTGTAATTTTCTTTTGTATCAGTTCACACCATTTATAGTTGTTGTTATAGAATTTGATAATTCAGGGGGAGGGGGAGGAAGGGAGAGGGGAGGAGAGAGGGGAGAGATGCAGGAGAGGAGAGAAGGGGAAAAGGAGATGAGAGGCGAAGAGGGAATGTTTGGTGAATGGAGAGGTAAGGAAAGGAGTGGCAGACTAAATAGGACTGGATACGAAAGGGACACACAAAAAGGATAACTATGAGGAAAGGGGAAGAACAGCAGGAGCAAAAGATGACAACGAATAAGATGAAAAAAAAATATTCAGTAACTGGGACGAAGAGAGGAAGATTATTAAAGAAATAGAATGTTAAATGGAGATAATTTTTACATGACTCACTAAACCCGAATGGATCATTCAACACCAGGAATACGGGTGTCTCGATCCCGTATTCTTTCCGTATCTAGTGACACGTTGTATAGTAGTCGCAATCACCTCACTCAGTTCTTCTGGCTTATCTTTCACTGCCCGAAGGTGATACATTGTCAGGTCTCGTAACTTTGTGGTAGCCAGTTCTCTCAGCAGCGTCATCACTTACGTCTTCGACGTCTGGAGGCTGTTCAGTGTCTACCTTCATCTGATCTTATGCTTATGACTCTCAGTTTGGTTCCTCGCATACCCCTGTGTCATCTGTGTGTGTGTGTGTGTGTGTGTGTGTGTGTGTTTACTTACCTATTTGTGGTTCCAGGGGTCGATTCTCAGCTCCTGGCTCCGCCTCTTTACTGGTTGCTACTAGGTCCACTCTCTCCCAGCTCCATGAGCTTTATCGTATCTCTTCTGAAGGCTATGTATGGATCCTGTCTCCACTACATCACTCTCCGGATTGCTCCACTTCCTGACACCTCTGTGACTGAAGAAATACTTCCTAACATCCCTGTGATTCATCTAAGTTTTCAACTTCCAGTTGTAACCCCTTGTTGCTGTGTCCCATCTCTGAAACAGTGTGTGAGTGTGTGTGTGTCTGTAAACAGTGTTGTGAAGGGGATGAGGAGGTGTGGGCGTCAGAAATAAGTGGAAGGGTGTGTAGGCCCTGTCAGCAGGTGGGCGTAGGCGTGACAAGTCTCGAAGCCTTACGTCGTCAGGCTCGTTAATCACTCGTAGGGATTGTGGGGGCGTGTGGGCGTGGGTAGTGTGTGTGGGGAGCACTGGAGGAGTGAGTACCAGGCGATGGGGAAAGAATATATAGTGTCGGGAAAGCAGCAGTGGACATCCACACTAATCAAGGCTCTTGTGTCCTCACCAGGATTCTTAGATTTTGCTTCCGAAGTGGCTGGTTTACAGTATACCTCACACCCATCCTGTGGATGGTAGTGGCTGGTTTACAGTATACCTCACACCCATCCTGTGGATGGTAGTGGCTGGTTTACAGTATACCCCACACCCATCCTGTGGATGGTAGTGGCTGGTTTACAGTATACCCCACACCCATCCTGTGGATGGTAGTGGCTGGTTTACAGTATACCCCACACCCATCCTGTGGATGGTAGTGGCTGGTTTACAGTATACCCCACACCCATCCTGTGGATGGTAGTGGCTGGTTTACAGTATACCCCACACCCATCCTGTGGATGGTAGTGGCTGGTTTACAGTATACCCCACACCCATCCTGTGGATGGTAGTGGCTGGTTTACAGTACACCTCACACCCATCCTGTAGATGGTAGTGGCTGGTTTATAGTACACCTCACACCCATCCTGTAGATGGTAGTGGCTGGTGTATAGTACACGTCACACCCATCCTGTGGATGGTAGTGGCTGGTGTATAGTACACGTCACACCCATCCTGTGGATGGTAGTGGCTGGTGTATAGTACACGTCACACTCATCCTGTAGATGGTAGTGGCTGGTGTATAGTACACGTCACACTCATCCTGTAGATGGTAGTGGCTGGTGTATAGTACACGTCACACTCATCCTGTAGATGGTAGTGGCTGGTGTATAGTACACGTCACACCCATCCTGTGGATGATAGTGGCTGGTTTATAGTAGACCTCACACCCATCCTGTAGATGGTAGTGGCTGGTGTATACTATAAACTGGTCACTACCATCCACCACACAACCATCTTGTTAATGGTACCGCAAGATCATGTGCATACCGTGACTTTCTCCTCATCTTATTATAAATATTTTTAAGTTTTCGTCTCTATTTTTCGATTTATGGTATTTAGTTTTCAAATTTCAGCTAGATTATTTCCAACTTCAGAACCATATGACTCCTCTTAAAGGTCCTCAAACACCAGGGTAGACTCATTCACAAGATTCAAAATATTTTAGATCCCTTGGAAAATATCGGTGTCGCTTCTCCTGTTGATCAACCTCTGGTGGGAAGCCTCAGCACCTACGTGATAACTAGTACATATTAACTCACAGTTTTGAGGGGATACATTATGTGACGTTTCGGTCCGTCTTGGGCCATTATCGAGACACGGGTCAGAAGCAGGTGGAATTGGCTGTTATCCAGATTGTCGACACCACTGAAAAGAACGTGTGTATGTGTGTGTGTGTGTGTGTGTGTGTGTGTGTGTGTGTGTGTGTGTGTGTGTGTGTGTGTGTGTGTGTGTGTGTTCAGCATCAGTCGACTGCTTATGGAGAAATGTGAGGAGACAATGAGAAAGGGAAGCAGAGCTCAAGAAGGCGAAGAGAGACAGAGGGTAGAGGAAAGAGAGAGAGAAAGAGAGAGAGAGAGAGAGAGAGAGAGAGAGAGAGAGAGAGAGAGAGAGAGAGATAAGAGAAGAGAGGAAGTGAATGACGCAGCATCAGAGAATCAACGGAGGAAATGATCTTCCCGAAGCCTGTCTCCACGGGGGTCAGGAGAGAGAGAGAGAGAGAGATGTCTTGATGTTGGTAAAGGTTTTTGATCCAAGGACTTTAAAAGTCTCATCTACCATTACCAATAATTTGTATGATCTCTACGGGTCTGTATGAATAATAATAATAATAATAATAATAATAATAATAATAATAATAATAACAATCTATTATTATAGACTACATCAATAGTTTCCGACACAAAATTACGTACCTGTATGTGAATTTCGTACTGGAAAAAATTGTCCATTATAAAAGCTACCGTCTGCTGAGAAAAGATACAAATCTGATGTATTGTATATATATTATTTTGCATATATATTCTACTATATATTGTATACTGAATATTGAAAATCGTATTGCCTAGAGTCTATGTATTTTATTTCGTATATTCAAACTTAAGGTCAAGCACACAAATCTATTGAATGCTAGAGGATGAATTTTGTAGTGTGGATAAAGTGGAGTTGAGAGCGTGGCTGGTTGGCAGGATCAACACAGAGTTTAGCCTGGGTGGCCAAATATGATGGAGGTAAACAGACATCAGCTGATCCAAAGTAAACAGACATCAGCTGATCCTTGGTAAACACAACATTAGTGGACGACCGGTCGTAGTTGATTGTCTTGTGTGTGTGTGTGTGTGTGTGTGTGTGTGTGTGTGTGTGTGTGTGTGTGTGTGTGTGTGTGTGTGTGTGTAACTGCAATCCACCCAGTTCTCCGTCTCTATATAACGAACACAGGATCTTTTTAAAAGACCTCTTGTACCTAGCCGTCATAGACACCAGAGTAAGCATAGCCAATAGAGCAATACAGAGAATTAATTAAGTATACACCAGATATTACTTTCTAAAGTGACTATATATTCCACACCACCAAACTATACACAATGGGCTAATCAACTACCATAATTTGCTTTGAGAAGAGAGAGCGTATAAGAATTCTTACAAGCTACAGCTTCAGATACCCCTCACAGAGGACAGACTAGTATGAGATTAACCAGCTCAAGGTTTGTGAAGAACTGAAGCCAGGGAAAGCCGTTGATGCAAGGTAGCTTACCCTGGAGCTCCCATCCGCACTCTGACTGGCAGACCTCCCTGTATGAGAATGGTGCACTTATTCGAATAGATGAACTACCGTGTTTAAAGCTAGTTGTTGATGGTATGTTGGATTGTGGTTACATGTGATGCATGTCCAATATAATATTGTGTTTGGTGTATGTCTCTCTTTCTCTCTCTCTAACTCCAGTTGGTTGATGAGACAGGATTTATCTTCTCTCTCCATCTGTTCATTCGTCACTATCCATATTTTCACTCATCACACTCCATCTACTGACTGGAGCCATCACCTCCACTTCCTGAGGGAAATGACCCACCCTGGTTTAATCTTTTCTAAAATATTTTAATAAGATCCAGAATCTGGATGCTCACAGGGTTTTTATTTCTTCAGGGGCTCTTAATCCAGTGAAATGGAGCAAATTTTCCTTTCCTATGATCAAACCTGTTTACCTCCCATTCCACAGAAGCTGTTTGGCCCCTTAAGGTTTAACACTTCAAGGTAAATACAACATTAATAAGAAAATCTAATACAAAGATGTGGATCTTTGGAATATAATGGATCAGTGATGCCTGGCTGGATAATGTGATGTATTGCCATGTATACATCCAGCAACTATGATGTATTGCGGTGTATACATCCGGCAACTATGATGTATCGCTCTCATACAATAACACTTGAGTGGTCCAGTGGCAGTTCAACTGACAACAGCGAGGAACACACAGCCAGATGGTTAGTACTGGTAATGAGCAGTGGTGGTGGTGATGATGTGTGTGGTGGTGGTGTGTGTGGTGGTGGTGTGTGTGGTGGTGGTGGTGTGTGTGTGTGGTGGTGGTGTGTGTGGTGGTGGTGGTGGTGATGTGTGTGGTGGTGATGTGTGTGGTGGTGATGGTGATGTGTGTGGTGGTGGTAGTGGTGATGTGTGTGGTGGTGGTAGTGGTGATGTGTGTGGTGGTGATGGTGGTGGTGGTGATGTGTGTGGTGGTGATGGTGGTGGTGGTGATGTGTGTGGTGGTGATGGTGGTGGTGGTGATGTGTGTGGTGGTGATGGTGGTAGTGGTGATGTGTGTGGTGGTGATGGTGGTGGTGGTGATGTGTGTGGTGGTGATGGTGGTGGTGGTGATGTGTGTGGTGGTGATGGTGGTGGTGGTGATGTGTGTGGTGGTGATGGTGGTGGTGGTGATGTGTGTGGTGGTGGTGATGTGTGTGGTGGTGATGGTGGTGGTGGTGGTGATGTGTGTGGTGGTGATGGTGGTGGTGGTGATGTGTGTGGTGGTGATGGTGGTGGTGGTGATGTGTGTGATGGTGGTGGTGGTGATGTGTGTGGTGGTGGTGGTCATGGTGATGGTGGAGGTGATGGTAGTAATGGTGGTGAGAGGGGTCGGGAGGGAGGGGGTGCCCTTACCTTCCCGTCTAGCTGCACCTAATGTCAACAAGTTCCTCACCGAGGGGCGTCCCTCATTCCTCACACCCCTCCCCCACACCCCTCCCCCACACCCGTCCCCCACACCCCTCCCCCACCCACACCCCACTCACTCCACCCATGCAACCACTCTGGCTACATCTCTCCATTATAACAACCAATGACAACCACAAACACCTATAACCAAAATTAACCAAACCATTCAGTCTTAAACACCACTAACACCCTTAAGGGACTTAAAGTGTTCCCATTAATTTAGATATTTGAGGTTATATGTGTTTTTAAGGTTTTTGTATATTGTCCAGTTCAACGATGTCACCTATCTTGAAGAAGGCAGTTAGTATACAGCAATATACCAGTCTACCTGGAGTCTACCTGGAGTCTACCTGGAGTTTGCCTGGAGTCTGCCTGGAGTTTGCCTGGAGTCTGCCTGGTGTCTGCCTGGTGTCTGCCTGGAGTCTGCCTGGAGTCTACCTGGAGTTTGCCTGGAGTCTGCCTGGAGTCTACTTGGAGTCTACTTGGAGTCTACCTAGAGTCTACCTGGAGTCTACCTGGAGTCTGCCTGGAGTCTACCTGGAGTTTGCCTGGAGTCTGCCTGGAGATTGCCTGGAGTCTGCCCGGTGTCTGCCTGGTGTCTGCCTGGAGTCTGCCTGGAGTCTACCTGGAGTCTGCCTGGAGTCTGCCTGGAGTCTACTTGGAGTCTACTTGGAGTCTACCTAGAGTCTACCTGGAGTCTACCTGGAGTCTGCCTGGAGTCTACCTGGAGTTTGCCTGGAGTCTGCCTGGAGTTTGCCTGGAGTCTGCCTGGTGTCTGCCTGGTGTCTGCCTGGAGTCTGCCTGGAGTCTACCTGGAGTTTGCCTGGAGTCTGCCTGGAGTCTACCTGGAGTTTGCCTGGAGTCTGCCTGAAGTCTACCTGGAGTTTGCCTGGAGTCTGCCTGGAGTCTGCCTGGAGTTTGCCTGGTGTCTGCCTGGAGTCTGCCTGGAGTCTACCTGGAGTTTGCCTGGAGTCTACCTGGAGTTTGCCTAGAGTCTGCCTGGAGTCTACCTGGAGTTTGCCTGGAGTCTGCCTGGAGTTTACCTGGAGTTCACCTGGAATCTACCTGGAGTTTGCCTGGAGTCTACCTGGAGTTTGCCTGGAGTCTACCTGGAGTCTACCTGGAGTCTACCTGGAGTCTACCTGGAGTTTACCTGGAGTTCACCTGGAGTCTACCTGGAGTCTGCATGGAGTCTACCTGGAGTCTACCTGGAGTTTACCTGGAGTCTACCTGGAGTCTACCTGGAGTTTGCCTGGAGTCTACCTGGAGTTTGCCTGGGGTCTGCCTGGAGTCTACCTGGAGTCTACCTGCAGTCTACCTGGAGTCTGCCTGGAGTCTACCTGGAGTCTGCCTGGAGTCTGCCTGGAGTCTTCCTGGAGTCTACCTGGAGTCTACCTGGAGTCTACCTGGAGACTACCTGGAGTTTGCCTGGAGTCTACCTGGAGTCTGCCTGGAGTCTACCTGGAGTCTACCTGGAGTCTACCTGGAGTCTACCTGGAGTTTGCCTGGAGTCTGCCTGGAGTCTACCTGGAGTTTGCCTGGAGTCTACCTGGAGTTTATCTGGAGTCTACCTGGAGTCTGCCTGGAGTCTACCTGGAGTCTGCCTGGAGTCTACCTGGAGTCTACCTGGAGTCTGCCTGGAGTCTACCTGGAGTCTACCTGAAGTCTCCCTGGAGTCTACCTGGAGTCTGCCTGGAGTCTACCTGGAATGTACCTGGAGTCTACCTGGAGTCTACCTGGAGTCTACCTGGAGTCTGCTTGGAGTCTCCCTGGAGTCTACCTGGAGTCTGCCTGGAGTCTACCTGGAGTCTGCCTGGAGTCTACCTGGAGTCTGCCTGGAGTCTACCTGGAGTCTACCTGGAGTCTACCTGGAGTCTGCCTGGAGTCTACCTGGAGTCTACCTGGAGTCTACCTGGAGTCTACCTGGAGTCTGCCTGGAGTCTACCTGGAGTCTACCTGAAGTCTACCTGGAGTCTACCTGGAGTCTGCCTGGAGTCTGCCTGGAGTCTCCCTGGAGTCTACCTGGAGTCTACCTGGAGTTTGCCTGGAGTCTACCTGGAGTCTACCTGGAGTCTACCTGGATTCTGCCTGGAGTCTGCCTGGAGTCTACCTGGAGTCTACCTGGAGTTTACCTGGAGTTCACCTGGAGTCTACCTGGAGTTTGCCTGGAGTCTGCCTGGAGTTTACCTGGAGTTCGCCTGGAGTCTACCTGGAGTTTGCCTGGAGTCTACCTGGAGCCTACCTGGAGTTTACCTGGAGCTCACCTGGAGTCTATCTGGAGTCTGCCTGGAGTCTACCTGGAGTCTACCTGGAATCTACTTATAGTTTGCCTGGAGTCTACCTGGAGTTTGCCTGGAGTCTGCTGGAGTCTACCTGGAGGTTGCCTGAAGTCTACCTGGAGTCTACCTGGAGTTTGCCTGGAGTCTACCTGGAGGGTGCTCCGGGGGTCAACACACCTGCTGCCCAGTCCTTGACCAGGCCTCCCGGTGGATCAGGGCCTGATCAACCAGGCTGTTACTGCTGGCCGCACGTAGTCCATACAAACCACAGCCCGGCTGATCGGGTACTGATTTTAGGTATCTGTCCGGTTCCCTCTTGAAGGCAGCCAGGGGTCTTTTGGTAATTCTTCGTATGCCTGGTGGGAGGCTGTTGAACAGTCTTGGGCCCCGGACACTTATCCTAGAGACGACGAGTGAGCTGGAGAGTATTATCACTGATTTGGTCTCTTGTTTTAAAACGTGTTATTAACCAGTTCGTCTTTTCCTCGTGGCTCTGACATTAATACTCCCAAGTCTCTCACACCTACATTCAATAAACGTGAGAGACAGTGTTTCGAAAGATTTATACATGCAAGCACACATCTGTGCCTCGAAACCCCTCAAGGAAGGTTCCTTGATGTTGGTGAGGGGCTCTTGATTTAGGGAATTGGATCTGTGCTCCAGTTCCCCGAATTAAGCCTGAATGCCTTCCACATCCCCCCCCCCCCAGGCGCTGTATAATCCTCCGGGTTTAGCGCTTCCCCCTTGATTATAATAATAATAATGTGCCTCGAACCATGAATACAGTAGTAGGTGAGTACACGCACAGTATTTTTTTTTTTTTTTTTACTTTCCGGTCGCTCAATCTTTTCAGTAAAGTGAAGCTAGTAAAATATTATTGAAATTTTTACAAAATATGTAAAAGGAATTGGAATGTGGTGAGGGGCTCCGCCCGCTGTTTAACCCACACCCGGCGTGGGCAAGCCCAACCCAAACCTGGCTTGGGCAAGCTTAGCCCACACCCGGCTTGGGGTGAGGGGAATTGTCTCCCTCTCTGGTTATTGTGGCCAGAATTATTGAATCGGAAAGGATTATTGTGGGACTGCAGAACGTATTGTGGCCAGTATTGTGGAGTTAGGAAGTTATTGTAAGTCTGGGGATGATATTATAGGTCTGGGGATGGTATTGTAGGTCTGGGGATGATATTATAGGTCTGGGGATGGTATTGTAGGTCTGGGGATGATATTGTAGGTCTGGGGATGGTATTATAGGTCTGGGGATGGTATTGTAGGTCTGGGGATGGTATTGTAGGTCCGGGGATGGTATGGTAGGTCTGGGGATGGTATTGTAAGTCTGGAGATTATGTTGTAAGTCTGGGGATGGTATAGTATATCTGAGGATGGTATTGTAGGTCTGAGGATGGTATTGTAGGTCTGAGGATGGTATTGTAGGTCTGGAGATGGTATTGTAAGTCTGGAGATGGTATTGTAGGTCTGGAGATGGTATTGTAAGTCTGGAGATGGTATTGTAGGTCTGGGGTTGGTGCTGTAAGTCTAGGTCTGTTTATCTTCAATATGTTGGCATTAAATCCAAGATAGTCCTTCACCATGTTGACATATATCCTACGTGGCTTTTCACAATGTTGACATATATCCTACGTGGCTTTTCACCATGTTGACATATATCCTACGTGGCTTTTCACCATGTTGACATATTTCCTACGTGGCTTTTCACCATGTTGACATATATCCTACGTGGCTTTTCACCATGTTGACATATATCCTACGTGGCTTTTCACCATGTTGACATATATCCTACGTGGCTTTTCACCATGTTGACATATTTCCTACGTGGCTTTTCACCATGTTGACATATATCCTACGTGGCTTTTCACCATGTTGACATATTTCCTACGTGGCTTTTCACCATGTTGACATATATCCTACGTGGCTTTTCACCATGTTGACATATTTCCTACGTGGCTTTTCACCATGTTGACATATATCCTACGTGGCTTTTCACCATGTTGACATATATCCTACGTGGCTTTTCACCATGTTGACATATTTCCTACGTGGCTTTTCACCATGTTGACATATATCCTACGTGGCTTTTTACCATGTTGACATATATCCTACGTGGCTTTTCACCATGTTGACATATATCCTACGTGGCTTTTCACCATGTTGACATATATCCTACGTGGCTTTTCACCATGTTGACATATATCCTACGTGGCTTTTCACCATGTTGACATATATCCTACGTGGCTTTTCACCATGTTGACATATTTCCTACGTGGCTTTTCACCATGTTGACATATATCCTACGTGGCTTTTCACCATGTTGACATATATCCTACGTGGCTTTTCACCATGTTGACATATATCCTACGTGGCTTTTCACCATGTTGACATATATCCTACGTGGCTTTTCACCATGTTGACATATATCCTACGTGGCTTTTCACCATGTTGACATATAATTAGATGACCTCTCACCGTGTTAACATACCTAGGTGGGTCCTGAGCCACATGGTGTAGAGAACCACTGGTTGGTAGGACACGAAAGAGTGTGTGGAAATCACACGGTGTTGTCCTTGTTGTGTGTGACACTGTCCCTGGTTTACACAGTGGGGGAAACTGGTAACAGTGTGTCTGACGCAGGCGCAGATGGGGAGCACCGTACCTCCACAGCAGGGGGGGAAGACTGATCCCCTGCATGATACCCTCTGATACCCAGCTGATAAAGCTGGAGTTAAATGCGTAAATCTTAATGGGTGGGGCGTGTTGGGCTCGTTAGAGGAGGGGAATCGGTCGGTCAGGGCGAAAGGGGTATGCTGAATGAGAAAAAAATAAGAGGATAATGGGATAAAGGAAGGAGAAATGGGGAAGAGGAGAGGGTGAAGAGAGGACTTAAGGAATTTTACAATAAAAAGGGATACGAGTGAGAGTGGAGGCTGGAAGAGAGAGACAGATGGAAGAAAGTAAAGAGTGATGAACAGGGAACAAAATCAGGGGAGAAAAAACATGACACAGGGCTGAAACAAGTCCACAAACGAGCAGTTAGGGTGGGAAGAAACTATGTATATAGATATGCATAAGTCAAGGAGAAACAAATGTATAAATAATGAATATAAATTCCATCTTCATAATATTAATCAATTAATCTGAGGAAGCAAGAAGAAAGATGAATATATATATACTTGTCTTCCATTATGACTATTATTAGGAGAGAATTAATAATGAATATGACATTTCGCTCTGTGTAGAGCTTTGTCAAGTCATCATGACATACTCAAGCTTTACACGGAGGAAAAAAAAATCTTGCAATAAAAGTCTCTCTGTGTGATAAATGGCTTAGCAAAACTGGTAAGTTGAATGAGACACTTGTACAACATCAGGGAATCTTTATTGTGGAAACGTTTCACCAGTCAGTGACTTCTTTAGTCCAACACAGAGGAGAACGGTGGAAAAGGAGGTAATCAGTCCCTCAGCCTGGAATCGATGTCTTCAGTTCGTCAGCAGTGATTGGACTGAGGAAGTCACTGATTGGCGAAACGTTTCCTCAGTAAAGATTCCCAAACGCTACACGAGTGTTTCG
>NC_091333.1:8602807-8620307 GCF_038502225.1 Cherax quadricarinatus | reverse complement strand
ACACACACACGCACACACACACACACACATACACACACACACACACACACACACACACACACACGCACACACACACATACATACACACACACACACACACACACATACACACACACACACACACACATACATACACACACACACACACACACACACACATACACACACACACACACACACACACACACACACATACACACACACACACACACACACACACACACACATACATACACACACACACACACACACACACACACACACACACACACACACACACACACACACACACACACACCGTCTGATGATAATGAGACTGTTTTGATGCCAGGGCCACTAAGCCAATTTCCCAGGCACCCAGGATCACCAGGTTGTATGCACCAGCGTGCCATATGGTTGGTCGAAGGATAACTGGCACTCTGCGCCGTCGACGATGCGAGGTGCGGGTGGGTTGGCACTCTCTCTACCATTGACACTAAATGGTTGCACGGGAGAGGCTTGCATGATGCAAGACACGACCCTTGGAGGTAACCCTTGGCACTCACGAGTCATTAGCGTTTCATCCAGTGCCAACACACAGGCACTGCTGCCTCTCAAATTGCCTGGTTGTAATTACCTCTTGCTATCTAGTCGTAATGCTCTACCAGGTGTTATTACTGGGTTGTTACAAGGTGGAGGCGGACATCTAGAGGTAGGTGGAGGCTGACCTCTGGAGGAAGAGGAGGAGGAGGAGGAGGAGGAGGAGGAGGAGGAGGAGAAGGCCGACTTTTGGAGGAGGTAGATTGATCTCTGGAGGGAAGGAAGATGGAGGCTGGCTTCTGGAGGGAGGGAAGGTGGAGGCTGACCTGTGGAGGGAGAGGCCTGGGAGGAGCAAACTGTTAAAAACTCCATCATCTCCGTGTTTGTAAGGGTAATTAACATGTGAGGGAGGGCACGGGAGGTACCTCTCCTCCATCACTCCACTTTTATGGAGGGTCCTACACCTTCCCATAACCAGCCATGCACCCTTAAATATTCCATTTTAGTCACCACTGTAACCCATGACACTTGGAAATGTGTAAAAATAGGAGGAGAAGAGAGAGAGAAAAGAGAGAGAGAGAGAGAGAGAGAGAGAGAGAGAGAGAGAGAGAGAGAGAGAGAGAGAGAGAGAGAGAGAGAGAGAGAGAGAGAGAGAGAGCATGAAACAAGCTTTTATGCCACAAGACGGGCAGAAAGCAGCAACTTCACTCTGGCTGTACCCTTCTCCAGAACATCACTTCATCTGAGATCATACATACCCAGGATGACTCGAGTATGGAACACATTCGTACAGCATAATAATGTCAACGAGATAAAGTCAGTTGATCACATGAAAATGCTGGCCCACAGATGGCTCCAACTTCATCCTGTTCCCTACTTGTATGTCTCATAACAATAAAAATTCTTTCAAATGAGCTGATGTAGGTAACAGCTCTTAGCTTGCCAATAAAGTTAGGAATCCTTAACCTGTAAATAGCTGTCAATAAAGCTAGGGATCCTTAACCTTGTCAAACCCTGTGTAAAAAAAAAAAAAAAAAAAAAAAGAGAGAGAGAGAGAGAGAGAGAAAGAGAAAGAGAGAAACCATATATAGTTATTTTTCAAACATTACGAGCATAAACATCCTCCTAATCTGTTTGACACCTGTCAAACAGGTATTTGTCAGGTGTTAGACACCTATCCTTCTCTTACTAACCAAATGTAACCTGGGGAATTTAGGAGGTAATCAAGGTTGATCCAAGGAATGAGAGGGTGAGGCATCTCTCCAACACTCATCCATCCTCCATTTACCCATTATACTCCCTTACCCCTTTATTCCCACCTTCCCCCACACCTGCGTAAAGGGTATAAGGGTGGCAGCCTTCACTCCCCTTTACCTGACAGGTGCTAATGACGTTATTGCGGGTAGCGCTAAGTAGCGCTAAATGTAGCTAAATAGCGCTAAATTGATGGGAATGATAGCACCCACTGCTGCAATCCTCTCACTAATCCATAATCCACATTATCTACATCCACATCTGTATCTCTATTTATATATCTATACCTATAGGCACATATACATCTATTTATCTATCTACTTCAAAAGATGAGATCGTACAGGAGAATGTTCTGTCCGTTAGTTGATTTCTTATTGGGTTAATGTAGGGTTGGGGGGGGGTATTGTGTGGGGTTGGCAGGGCTGGGGGTTGTGGGTAGTGAGTGATGTCTTTTGAAGACTGTGAGGAGATGACAGCATCAAGGATGCTGTCATACTGCTTACTTCATTAGTCCTAAGATGACTCTCAGACTCTACTCTTTCTCTCTATATCTTACACACACACACACACACACACACACACACACACACACACACACACACACACACACACACACACACACACACACACACACACAGATGACGTAATCAGTCCATCAATATTATTTCTCCAAGGTCGAGTCACTGATTGCATTATCTTCATTTCACTACTGTATCTGCTGCCTCTGTATTTGACTGAAGAAGCCTACTGTGTAGGCGAAACGTTTCAACAATATAGATGCCCAACTGCTGCACATGTGTCTTACTCATCAAGATGATTTTACGTGTTTAATGTCCTCGTACTGAGAGGAACCTTTCCCGTGTCCCTCCTGTGTACTTGTTCACTACCATCACTACTCTCTCGTGTCCCTCCCTCTTGTACCCCTCCCTCTCGTGCCCCTCCTTCTCGTGTCCCTCCCTCTCGTGTCCCTCCCTCTCGTGTCCCTCCCTCTCGTGTCCCTCCCTCTCGTGTCCCTTCCTCTCGTGTCCCTCCCTCTCGTGTCCCTCCCTCTTGTACCCCTCCCTCTCGTGCCCCTCCTCGTGTCCCTCCCTCTCGTGTCCCTCCCTCTCGTGTCCCTCCCTCTCGTGTCCCTCCCTCTCGTGTCCCTTCCTCTCGTGCCCCTCCTTCTCGTGTCCCTCCCTCTCGTGTCCCTCCCTCTCGTGTCCCTCCCTCTCGTGTCCCTCCCTCTCGTGTCCCTCCCTCTCGTGTCCCTACCTCTCGTGTCCCTCCCGCGCGTGTCCCGCCCTCTCGTGTCCCTCCCTCGCGTGTCCCTGCCTCTCGTGCCCCTCCGTCTCGTGTCCCTCCCTCTCGTGTCCCTCCCTCTCGTGTCCCTCCCTCTCGTGTCCCTCCCTCTCGTGTCCCTCCCTCTCGTGTCCCTCCCTCTCGTGTCCCTCCCTCTCGTGTCCCTCCCTCTCGTGTCCCTCCCTCTCGTGTCCCTCCCTCTCGTGTCCCTCCCTCTCGTGTCCCTCCCTCTCGTGTCCCTCCCTCTCGTGTCCCTCCCTCTCGTGTCCCTCCCTCTCGTGTCCCTCCCTCTCGTGTCCCTCCCTCTCGTGTCCCTCTCTCTCGTATCCTTCCCTCTCCTGTTTTCTTAAATCTCAAACAGCCTGTTTCTCGCTATCGTTCACAGTATCCTTCGCATTGTGATCATGTACTCAACTTCTGTACTCTAGGCCTGCAAGATATAGCACTCAGGCTAGCAAGGCAGCCTTACCATAACGTAACTCACGAAATCGTAATGACACGATTGCAAACAAACCATACCACGGGCGGGATTTGAACCCGCGGTCAGAGAGTCCAGTGGCTAACGCGACGGCCTGGAGTTTTGAGACTCTCTGACCACGGGTTCAAATCCCGCCCGTGGTATGGTTTGTTTACCATAACGTAGCTAGGAAGTCTGGCTCCAGGTATCCAGGTATAAGTATACTACACCAGTAATACTGCTGACATCTTGCGTCCTCTTGTATGCATCATACTGTCACCATCACAGGTTTTGGTTACCTGGAGGTTACCTGGAGGTTATTCCGGGGATCAACGCCCCCGCGGCCCGGTCCACGACCAGGCCTCCCGATGGATCAGGGCCTGATCAACTAGGCTGTTACTGCTGGCCGCACGCAGTCCGACGTACGAGCCACAGCCCGGCTGATCCGGCACCGACTTTAGGTATCTGTCCAGCTCTCTCTTGAAGGCAGCCAGGGGTTTATTGGCAATTCCCCTAATGCTTGATGGGAGGCTGTTGAACAGTTTTGGGCCCCGGACACTTATGGTGTTTTCTCTTAGTGTACCAATGGCGCCCCTACTTTTTATTGGCGGCATTTTGCATCGCCTGCCCAGTCTTTTACTTTCGTAGGGAGTGATTTCTGTGTGCAGATTTGGGACCATTCCTTCCAAGATTTTCCAAGTGTAGATTATGATATATCTCTCCCTCCTGCGTTCCAACGAGTACAAGTCAAGTGCTTCCAAGCGTTCCCAGTAGTTAAGGTGCTTGACAGAACTTATACGTGCAGTAAAGGATCTCTGTACACTCTCTAGATCTGCGATTTCACCTGCTTTGTATGGAGATGTTAATGTACAGCAGTATTCCAGCCTAGAGAGAACAAGTGATTTGAAAAGGATCATCATGGGCTTGGCATCTCTCGTTTTGAAAGTTCTCATTATCCATCCTATCATTTTCTTTGCACGTGCGATCGTGGCACTGTTGTGATCCTTGAAAGTGAGATCCTCAGACATTACTACTCCCAGGTCCCTTACATTATTTTTCCGCTCTATTGTATGGCCGGAGTCAGTAGTATACTCTGTTCTAGTTATTATCTCCTCCAGTTTTCCATAACGGAGTAGTTGGAATTTGTCCTCATTGAACATCATATTGTTTACCGTTGCCCACTGGAAAACTTTGTTTATATCTTCTTGGAGGTTAACCGCGTTCTCAGCAGATGACAGCCTCATGCAGATCCTAGTATCATCCGCAAAGGATGATACGGTGCTGTGGTGTATATCTCTGTTTATGTCTGATATGAGGATAAGGAATAAGATGGGGGCGAGTACTGTGCCTTGTGGAACAGAGCTCTTCACTATGGCAGCCTCCGATTTAACTCTGTTGACCACTACTCTTTGTGTTCGATTTGTCAGGAAGTTGAAGATCCATCTCCCCACTTTCCCAGTTATTCCTTTAGCACGTATTTTATGGGCTATTACGCCATGATCGCATTTGTCAAATGCTTTTGCAAAGTCTGTGTATATTACATCTGCATTCTGATTTTCTTCCAGTGCATCCAAGGCCATGTCATAGTGATCCAGTAGTTGTGAGAGGCAGGAGCGACCTGCCCTGAACCCATGTTGCCCTGGATTGTGCAGATTTTGGGAATCCAGGTGATTTGCAATCCTGCTTCTTAGCACTCTTTCAAAGATTTTTATGATGTGGGATGTCAGAGCTATTGGTCTATAGTTCTTAGCTAATGCTTTGCTGCCACCTTTATGGAGTGGGGCTATATCCGTTGTTTTAAGTGACTGTGGAATTTCACCCATGTCCAAGCTCCTCCTCCATAGTGTACTTAGGGCACACGATAGGGGTTTCTTGCAGTTCTTAATGAAAACAGAGTTCCACGAGTCTGGGCCCGGGGCTGAGTGCATAGGCATGTTGTCAATGGCTTTTTCGAAATCTATCGGAGTTAGGGTAATGTCGGAAATCTGGCATACATTTATGGAGTTTTGAGGCTCATTCATGAAGAAATCATTTGGGTCGTCGATCCTCAGACCGATTAGTGGTTCACTAAACACAGAGTCGTACTGGGATTTCAATATTTCACTCATTTCCTTGTTGTCGTCTGTGTAAGTCCCATCCTGTCTGAGTAAGGGCCCGATACTAGATGTGGTATTTGCCTTGTTTTTGGCATATGAAAAGAAATATTTTGAATTTCTTTCAATTTCACTAATAGCTTTAAGCTCCTCCTGCCTCTCCTGGTTCCTGTAAGAGTCATTTAGCTTAAGTTCGATAGTTTCCACTTCCCTGGTCAGCGCCTCCCTTCGTGTATCAGATATTCTAGCACTCCTGAGGAGCTCAGTGACTCTTCGTCGTCTTCTGTAGAGGGAGCGTCTTTTTCTCTCCAGTTTACTCCTGCTCTTCTTCTTTCTTAGGGGAATATGCCTAGAACATGCTTCGGCTACCAGGCAGTTGATCCTTTCAAGGCACTGGTTTGGGTCCATGTCATTTAAGACATCTTCCCAACATGTTTCGTTTAGGACATGGTTTACCTGGTCCCAGTTGATGTTCTTGTTGTTGAAATTGTATTTTGTGAAGACACCTTCACAGGTACATGCATTCTGTTGTTCAGGACCCCTATGCATGTACGTCTGGACTTCGATTAGATTGTGATCGGAATTAGTTGTTTTTGATATTCTTATGTCTCTTATCAGGTCCTCATTATTTGTGAAGATAAGGTCAAGTGTGTTTTTCGCAGAGACTTAGTAGCTCATGTGTGTGTGACCTTTCATCTGCGCTACCTCCGGGGATTGTTTCAGCTATAGCATTATTTGCTACATTCTTCCATTTTGTATGCCTTAGGTTGAAATCACCAAGCAGTAAGATGTTTGGGGATGGAGCTGGAAGGTTTTCCAAACAGTAATCGATTTTCAGTCAGGTACGTATTTAGGACAACACTAATTAATTAATAATAATAATAATAATAATAATAATAGTAATAATAATAATAATAATTATAATAATAATAATAATAATAATAATAATAATAATAATAATAATAATAATAATAATAATAATAATAATAATAATAATAATAATAATAATAATGTCATATTCCAACGTACTCAGTTCAGGACCTACCTTGTAAAAATAATTGTCTGAGCACCATTCAGAGCATCTAAGCCTACCTGAGGCCTATCTTCGCTCCTCCCCTGAGCTTATTCCCCTCGTTAACTATACGTCACCAGCCAAAACAAAAATAACACGTAAGATCCCGTCCCCTCTGGCAGATCCTTTCTTTGAGATGCTTGAGGGACCCCATTCATTACCCTTGCCCATTCTGAAACATCCACCTTCACTCTTGCCTTCTCTTGGCTACGTATTTCTTCCCTCACTCTATCTAGGGCCCTGTTGGCTCCTCTCTGTAAGAAATCGATCAAGTCATGAGTTTGATCCTAACTTAACCTAAGAGTAATCTGGTAGAGATCTACTTAGGGTGAAACGTGACCTGAGAGTGAAACGTTCCACTGTAGAACTTGTTATACAGCTTGTGTCTGTTTACTTATTCAGTGGCAGCGTTAATAACGCCTTCAGCAGCCTGTAGGAGGATGGATCAGCAGTGTAGAGTGTTAGTTGTGTCCAGTAGTGTAGAGGTGAGTGGTGGAGGGAATGGAGTGGACTCGAAGGGATGTGGAGGTGTGAGGATGGGCTGGAATGAATCAGGATGGGCTGGGGGAAGTCAGGATGAGCTGGGAAGGGTGAGGATGGGCTGGGGAGAGTGAGGATGGACTGGGAAGAGTCAGGATGTGATGGGGAGAGTGAGGATGGGCTGGGAAGAGTGAGGATGGGCTGGGGAGAGTGACGATGGACTGGGCTGGGAGGAGTCAGGATGGACTGGGCTGGGAGGAGTCAGGATGGGCTGGGAGGAGTCAGGATGGGCTTTAAGTGTGAGCTGAGAGGGGTGCGGTAGGGTTATAAAGGGTGGGAAGGAAGTGTAAGAAGGGTGAGGGTGTGGAAAGCCGAGGGAGATGAGAAAAAAGGGGGGTCGGTTGAGGGAGAGAGAGACAGAGAGGAGAAAGAGGGGGTGAGGGGGGGAAAGGGGGGATGACGTGCCCTGGAAGGGGTGTGGCTAGCTCCTACTAGCACCTCCGGGGCTGGCTAGACCACCCAACTTAGACCCTCTGACAATTTGTTCGCTATCACCCTCAACAAGTGTAGTATCTGCAGCGCCTCCATAACGAGTGCCGGGGGGGTCCCCCCTCCTGACGGTGCCCGGGGGGGGCCCCCTCCCTCCTGACGGTGCCGGCGTGGGGGGTCCCCAGCCAGGGTGAGCAATGGTCCTGATACCTTGGCCGATATGCCTGAAGGAGGTGGGGAGATAGGGAGGGAGGGAGATGGAAGAGTAGGGTGGAAATGTAGAGGAGATGATAGAGAGGGGAAGATAGAGGGAGAGGGGAAGGGAAAAAATAGAGAGGAAGGAGGAAAGATTGTCTTGTCGAAGTACAATAGCGTTTACGTAAATGGTGAGTAATGGAGTGATGGTGAGTAATGGAGTGATGGTGATCACTTTCACAGGGGGATGAGAGTGTTGTTAGGTGTCATGGGTATACTCAGCCCCCCCCCCATCTCCCTGCTAGGTGAAGTTGACAGGTGTGTGGGCGGCTGATAAGTGGGTGGGTGACGGGAGGATTTGTGGGTGACGGATGGATGGGTGGGTGACGGGAGGATGGGTGGGTAAAGGGAAGATGGTTGTTAAAGCGAGAGAGAGAGAGAGAGAGAGAGAGAGAGAGAGAGAGAGAGAGAGAGAGGTTCTAAGAGAGCCTCACACAGGGAGGAACAGAATGTGTAGATTGTATTTACTTTGAATCTCAAAAGTTCTTTCTATAGTTCCTCAAGAAATACGAATCTGGATACTACTAAACAAAGGCAGATCACAGTGGAAATGTTCTCTCCGAAAAGGAAATGCAAATCGTGTTAATACATATATAAAAAAAAAATGCCATCACGTGGAAATGTCACCAGTGGAGTTCCACAAGGATCAGTCCTTGCCCCGCCAGCATTTCCAATTTGCATAAATGATTTGCCAGAAGGCACCGTAACAATACATCACTTAAGGCCTTGCACGCCAAATAAATCAAGTCGGTGTTGGAGTGCACAGCGCCATCATGGAGCCCCACGTGATCCTGCCTGTTAAGAAACTTGGTACAAGATAAGAGATTAGATTTTAGATTTTGCCGCCGAAGCGGCAAGTTCATTGTGCACCCCATATTCATCCTGTGGAGGGTAGCGCAAGAGCATATGGATGCACAAAAGGCCTAGGCACTAGGCCCCAAAAGGGTTGACTTATCTGTTAAAAGTAAATTTAAGAAATTTGCTTCCTGTGTCTGGTATCTTTTTGTTTTGTTTTTTTCATTAGAGACTACAATGATAGACATGAACTCAAATTAACAAGACTTAAACAGAGGATGAAGGGCGGGGGATATGGTCAGTATATACCAAATACTCAAGGGATTTAGAGAGAGAGAGTACAGAGGGACAGTTAAGATCTCAAAATCTGTTTTTCATCTCGATGTCGGAGATGCTTTCCTTAGAATCTGGTTGATTGCGAAAGAACTGAGAGAAGCAGCAAGGAGAGTACTGTCAGCCAGATCAATGGTCGTCACTCATGTCAAGGTGACCATGACTTGGTCATACTTGGTTATACTTCACATATGGAGGGGTTTCAAGATGGCCCCAGTTTTTCTCCAAGATCTTTTAAGTTCCTAATGTCCTCCAACAGCAACTTGAAACTGCCAGCTAGAGTGCCATCGTCTAGGAACCAGATGATGAGCACTCTAGGCAACTTTCCTGGAAAATCTAGAACTTATCTCCTCAGTTGGAACCTTTGCACTCTCTCACATAAAAAAAAATATACCCATTCAATACTGCTATTAAATCAGCAGATGGGGAGAGTAAGTCTCTGGAAAATCTTAGAGTTTAAGGTCTCAGTTGGTGGCCACTGCTAGCATCAACTTTGGGTCTTAGATCTTCCTACTGAAGCCGCCACAGATAAGTAGGTAGAGTTGACGATTTGATATTGTATGTCCCCTTCCACCCGGTTTAAGTCTTCGTAAGTCCATGTAATATATTACTTGGAGTTACAATTTCTTCGGCTCACTGAGTGCAGATGGGGGCCAAAGCTATTCTCTGATTCATGTTGTGGTGAGGAGAGAAGGTTTCTGGAAAGACTTATAGTGTAGGGTCGCAGTTGGAGGCCGTTACTAATATTGCCAAGTTATCTGTGGAGAGAGAGAGAGAGAGAGAGAGAGAGAGAGAGAGAGAGAGAGAGAGAGAGAGAGAGAGAGAGCGAGAGAGAGAGAGAGAGAGACTATAAACAACCAGACAAATAGGACAAAGCCCAGATCATCACCGCCACCAAACACAGACAATATAACTCAATAAAGAACTCACCAGCCATCCCGTTTTCCATCTACATAATGAATAAACTCGCACAAAATATCATCACCCTAAACATCCATATATCTATATAAAACCTGGGAAGCGATAAGAAGGATGGAAAGAGCAGAGAGAAGGCGGAAGATGGACCACCCGCCTCTCTTGTCCACCATACCAGAGTGGTCACCACTCCCGCCATCACTGTGGGGGGTCCACGACCCCAGGATTGGGGGGGGCCCCTGACACTGACTCCGGCTTCTGCTTCGTTATCATCACCCATCACCTTGAACATCAAAATGGTATATAATACCGACAGGTTGTTAGGTAAGACACATATGCAACAGTTAGACAACTTTATTCCGAATAAAGTTGTCTAACTGTTGCATATGTGTCTTACCTAACCACCCATCACCTTGTATGAAAGTCGGATTTGTTAATGTTTGTAGTGTTAATATCGTAGGGGTTATTGTGTTTTAGGTTGGTTAGAATCTCTTGTAATATCATTGGTTATCCTTTACAGGTTAACCTTTGATTTAGCGGACCAATGGGAGCAGTTGACTGGTAAATAGAGATGAAATAATTTAGCTGGGATTGTAACAATAACCAATGGACTTTATCCATTGGTTCCAAACCATCTGAACCAATGAATTTCGTCCTATTGAAAGGGTTGATTTAAGAATAGGATGGACACAAATATAACCAAGAAGGGATGAATTTGAAAGGGGTAACCTTACTGTATTGTTCCTCCATTCAAAAAACAATAAGAATAGATGAACACTGCAGCAGGACTACTGGTCTGCAGCAGTAAAATCGACGTCCATTAAAACGAGGATTTCTTACATTAATCCACGGTCTGTACAGTGCCTGAATATATATGAAACCGACCGCCGAGTCCGTGGCCAGAAGCGAGGGTTGGGAGAGTTGGTGTTTGCCGCGCGCGCCACACGCCCCGGTTATATCAGCCTTTGTTTTTACTGTTCCCGCCCCATTAACCGGGTCGCCCCTCCGCCTCTCTCCCTCAGATATATTCCAGATTAAATATTTCACCAAGTTTTGGATTTCATGAACCTCCTTTTGTCCCATTAAAGAATTCAACCCACTAACGCTTGTATTGCTTATTCCATTCAATAGACTAAGACAATATAGCTAATTTGGCGGTAGATTAAAGGAAAAAAGAGTTAGAGGGTTTTTGTAAATAAAAGCAAAGGAGATGGTTCAGTAATGGCTGTCTCTGGCGTTGGAGAAGAATCTTCAATTTTCAGAAAAGCGGCCGAAAATCTGCGAGAAAGTCACCGGGGAGGCGGACGGGCGTCTGAGACTGGTCGGCCGACCGGCGGTCGGGGGTGACACTGCATTGTCCTTTCGTTGTCGGGTCGGAGAATTTCACGAACACCGCCACAGATTACAGGAACCGGCCCCGGGGACCCCGAAAATGAGATGTCAGACGAGGTTAAGATAACACGGCCATTATCCTGCTGAAGTCTCCGTGATGCACTCTGGGAGGAGGAGGAGGAGGTGACGGATCTGGCTAGCGTTATCTGAAATATGCTCTTGAGATCTAGGGGGGATTAACTGAGCATTATTTTGGCAGATCTAGCTAGGACTGAGTTCTTCTCTGGTAGATCTAGCTAGGATTGAGCTCTTCTCTGGTAGATCTAGCTAGGATTGAGCTCTTCTCTGGTAGATCTAGCTAGGATTGAGCTCTTCTCTGGTAGATCTAGCTAGGACTGAGCTCTTCTCCAGTAGATCTAGCTAGGAGGTTACCTGGAGGTTATTCCGGGGATCAACGCCCCCGCGGCCCGGTCCATGACCAGGCCTCCCGATGGATCAGGGCCTGATCAACTAGGCTGTTACTGCTGGCCGCACGCAGTCCGACGTACGAGCCACAGCCCGGCTGATCCGGCACTGACTTTAGGTATCTGTCCAGCTCTCTCTTGAAGGCAGCCAGGGGTTTATTGGCAATTCCCCTAATGCTTGATGGGAGGCTGTTGAACAGTTTTGGGCCCCGGACACTTATGGTGTTTTCTCTTAGTGTACCAATGGCGCCCCTACTTTTTATTGGCGGCATTTTGCATCGCCTGCCCAGTCTTTTACTTTCGTAGGGAGTGATTTCTGTGTGCAGATTTGGGACCATTCCTTCCAAGATTTTCCAAGTGTAGATTATGATATATCTCTCCCTCCTGCGTTCCAACGAGTACAAGTCAAGTGCTTCCAAGCGTTCCCAGTAGTTAAGGTGCTTGACAGAACTTATACGTGCAGTAAAGGATCTCTGTACATTCTCTAGGATTGAGCTCTTCTCTGATAGATCTAGCTGGACTGAGCTCTTCTCCAGTAGATCTAGCTAGGATTGAGCTCTTCTCCGGTAGATCTAGCTAGGATTGAGCTGTTCTCTGGTAGATCTAGCTAGGATTGAGCTCTTCTCCAGTAGATCTAGCTAGGATTGAGCTGTTCTCTGGTAGATCTAGCTAGGATTGAGCTGTTCTCTGGTAGATCTAGCTATGATTGCTTGGCTCTGCTACTGCCTTGTTGACAGTATTATTATCCTATGCTCCATTTTCTCCTAAAATTTCTTCTTCCTCTTCTTCTTCTTCTTCTTCTTCTTCTTCTTCTTCTTCTTCTTCTTCTTCTTCTTCTTCTTCTTCTTCTTCTTCTTCTTCTTCTTCCCCTTCTCCTCCTGCTGCTTCTTCATCTTCTTCTATCCCCTACGCTTCACAAAAATAATAGTCTAATAAGTTCTCTTTCCTATTTCGGGAATAATTATAACCATCCTCTGACAAACAAGTATAATAAATCATAGCCCCGTATTATCCTTTGCAGACGATACTAGAATCTGCATGAGAGTGGCATCCATTGAGAACACTGCGAGCCTTCAGGCTCACGTGAACCAAGTCTTCCAATGGGCCGCTCACAGTACCATGATGTTCAACAAAGACAAATTTCACTTACTCATCTATGGAAAATTTATGGCATTAAAGACCGGAACAGAGTACAAGACAAAGTCAAATGACTCAGTAGAGTGGAAGTTTGACGTGAAAGACCTGGTAGTGACAATGTTAGAACATCCCACGTTTAAAGATCACAACAGTTTTATTGTCACGTCCGCGAGGAAAATGTTACTCTGGATAACTGGAACCCTCAGAACAAGAGATACCAAAACAATGATGACACTCTTCAGGTAATTTTCTTTTTTTTTTTTTTTTGGCTGGAATATTGTTATGCGGTAAAGGCCCCTATCAAGTCAAGCGAAACTGTGGAGCTAAGGAAAGTACGAAGATCCTTCAATGCTCGTATAAATTTAGTCAAGTATCTGAACTACTGGAAATTTAGTCGAATTCTACCGCTTGAAACGGAAGCGAGGAACATGTATCATCTTCCCCTTGAAAATTCTGTAGGAACTGCTCCCAAAGTTGCGCACTGGAAGCACCTCCCTTGAAAGCCTGAGGCTTGGCAGGCCGTGCATGATACCCCAATGAAAAGCAAAGGTGCGGTGTGTACAGTGAGTGAGAGTACAGTAAGTGTAAGGGGTTCAAGACATCATCATTCATTCATGTGTCAGGGGCATTACCAACCGGCCTCTGGCTGTCTTCAAAGTGGATATTGATGAGTTTCTCAAGTTAGCTGCTGATCAGCCAGACTGTGGTGCATACACTGGCCTATTTGCAGCTGGCACTATGAACCTGGCTGGGGATCTGGTCATGGAGGCAGTGAGCTCCGGAGCCTACGAAAGGTAATCCAGAAAGCCTAATCCGGAGGTCGTAACCTCCAGAACCTCAACAGGTAGTCAGAGACAATGGAAAAAAAATAGTTTTAGATAGTATGGAGTTGGTACGACAGAGGTAGAATATATCAAGCGATCGAGAGTTGAGAGGCGGGACCAGTAACCAGAGCTCAACTCTCATAAACTCATTAGAAGCTAGGTAACCGTACACAACACACACACACACACACACACACACACACACACACACACACACACACATATCATCTGTTTGCAGATGATGTGAAGTTAATGAGAAGAATTAAATACAAGAAACTGGCTCCTGGAGTTCAACCCCACCAAGTGCAAAGTCATGAAGATTAGGGAAGGACAAAGAAGATCGTAGACGAAGTACAGTCTAGGGGACCAGAGACTACGAACCTCACTCAAGGAAAAGGATCTGGAGTGAGTATAACGCCGAGCACATCTCCCGAGGGGCGCATCAATGAAATAACTGCTGCAGCATATGGGCGCCTAGCAAACCTAAGAACAGCATTCCGACATCTCAGTAAGGAATTGTTCAGGACCCTGTACACCGTGTGTCAGGCCTATATTGGAATATGCGGCACCAGTTTGGAATCCACACCTAGTCAAGCACGTAAGGAAATTAGAGAAAGTGAAAAAGTTTGCAACAGGACTAGTCCCGGAGCTAAGAGGTATGTCCTACGAGGAGAGGTTAAGGGAAATCAACCTGACGACACTGAAGGACAGGAGGGATAGGGGGCATATGATAACGACATATAAAATACTGAGAGGAATTGACAAGGTGGACAGAGACAGGATGTTCCAGAGATTGGACACAGCAACAATGGGTTGGATATTGAAGACTCAGATGAATCACAGGGATGTTAGGAAACATTTCTTCAGAGTTGTCAGGAAGTGGAATAGTCTGGGAAGTGATGTAGTGGCGGCAGGATCCATACATAGCTTTAAGAAGAGGTATGATAAACCTCATGGAGCAGGAAGAGTGACATAGTAGCAACCAATGAAGAGGCGGGGCCAGGAACTGTGACTCAACCCCTGTAACCACAACTAGGTGAGTACACACACGATACCCACTAATATCGTCTCTAACATGTTTTCAATAAGAGGGAAGGCAGTGAGCACACACAAAGTATACCATAAACTCACACATACCTCGTTAACCTCAACTAACAAGCAGGTTAAACGAACAACCATAAATACACCAATACTAATTACTAATACGTCATATATAACAGTATATTTCTGGAAGAATACTGAACAATACGTAAATAAGTTTACCATAACAACAATACAACTCTCTCACTCTCTCTCTCTCTCTCTCTCTCTGTCTCTCTCTCTCTCTCTCTCTCTCTCTCTCTCTCTCTCTCTCTCTCTCTCTCTCTCTCTCTCTCTCTCTCTCTCTCTCTCTCTCTATTTTCTTGAATAATATAAAAATTTCTCCCCAGTACACGGCAAGAAGTCATTCCCTTTTAGAATGCGTTTGAATCACAACGGGAATTTTGGCCAGCAAATGTGGAGCTTGTGAGTGTAGGCTCCACTGTGGGGAGCTCATGAATGGTGGCCCGCGAACACACGTCGTAAATGGGAACCTGCGATGAGGAATCTTTAAATATTGTTCCTAGTAGAGCGTGTGTAAACTTGGTGTACCAAGTCCAGACTCTGGCAGTGAGGGTGTACCAAGACCAGACTCTGGCAGTGAGGGTGTACCAAGACCAGACTCTGGCAGTGAGGGTGTACCAAGTCCAGACTCTGGCAGTGAGGGTGTACCAAGACCAGACTCTGGCAGTGAGGGTGTACCAAGACCAGACTCTGGCAGTGAGGGTGTACCAAGACCAGACTCTGGCAGTGAGGGTGTACCAAGACCAGACTCTGGCAGTGAGGGTGTACCAAGTCCAGACTCTGGCAGTGAGGGTGTACCAAGACCAGACTCTGGCAGTGAGGGTGTACCAAGTCCAGACTCTGGCAGTGAGGGTGTACCAAGCCCAGACTCTGGCAGTGAGGGTGTACCAAGACCAGACTCTGGCAGTGAAGGTGTACCAAGCCCAGACTCTGGCAGTGAGGGTGTACCAAGACCAGACTCTGGCAGTGAGGGAGTACCAAACCCAGACTCTGGCATTGAGGGTGTACCAAGTCCAGACTCTGGCAGTGAGGGTGTACCAAGTCCAGACTCTGGCAGTGAAGGTGTACCAAGCCCAGACTCTGGCAGTGAGGGTGTACCAAGTCCAGACTCTGGCAGTGAAGGTGTACCAAGACCAGACTCTGGCAGTGAAGGTGTACCAAGACCAGACTCTGGCAGTGAAGGTGTACCAAGACCAGACTCTGGCAGTGAGGGTGTACCAAGTCCAGACTCTGGCAGTGAGGGTGTACCAAGTCCAGACTCTGGCAGTAAGGGTGTACCAAGTCCAGACTCTGGCAGTGAGGGTGTACCAAGTCCAGACTCTGGCAGTAAGGGTGTACCAAGACCAGACTCTGGCAGTAAGGGTGTACCAAGACCAGACTCTGGCAGTGAGGGTGTACCAAGTCCAGACTCTGGCAGTGAGGGTGTACCAAGACCAGACTCTGGCAGTAAGGGTGTACCAAGTCCAGACTCTGGCAGAGAAGGTGTACCAAGCCAAGACTCTGGCAGTGAGGGTGTACCAAGTCCAGACTCTGGCAGTGAGGGTGTACCAAGTCCAGACTCTGGCAGTGAGGGTGTACCAAGCCCAGACTCTGGCAGTGAGGGTGTACCAAGTCCAGACTCTGGCAGTGAGGGTGTACCAAGCCCAGACTCTGGCAGTGAGGGTGTACCAAGTCCAGACTCTGGCAGTGAGGGTGTACCAAGTCCAGACTCTGGCAGTGAAGGTGTACCAAGTCCAGACTCTGGCAGTGAGGGTGTACCAAGCCCAGACTCTGGCAGTGAGGGTGTACCAAGTCCAGACTCTGGCAGTGAGGGTGTACCAAGTCCAGACTCTGGCAGTGAAGGTGTACCAAGTCCAGACTCTGGCAGTGAAGGTGTACCAAGTCCAGACTCTGGCAGTGAAGGTGTACCAAGCCCAGACTCTGGCAGTGAGGGTGTACCAAGTCCAGACTCTGGCAGTGAGGGTGTACCAAGTCCAGACTCTGGCAGTGAGGGTGTACCAAGTCCAGACTCTGGCAGTGAAGGTGTACCAAGTCCAGACTCTGGCAGTGAGGGTGTACCAAGTCCAGACTCTGGCAGTGAGGGTGTACCAAGTACAGACTCTGGCAGTGAGGGTGTACCAAGCCCAGACTCTGGCAGTGAAGGTGTACCAAGTCCAGACTCTGGCAGTGAGGGTGTACCAAGTCCAGACTCTGGCAGTGAGGGTGTACCAAGTCCAGACTCTGGCAGTGAGGGTGTACCAAGTCCAGACTCTGGCAGTGAGGGTGTACCAAGTCCAGACTCTGGCAGTGAGGGTGTACCAAGTCCAGACTCTGGCAGTGAGGGTGTACCAAGTCCAGACTCTGGCAGTGAAGGTGTACCAAGTCCAGACTCTGGCAGTGAAGGTGTACCAAGTCCAGACTCTGGCAGTGAGGGTGTACCAAGTCCAGACTCTGGCAGTGAAGGTGTACCAAGTCCAGACTCTGGCAGTGAGGGTGTACCAAGTCCAGACTCTGGCAGTGAAGGTGTACCAAGCCCAGACTCTGGCAGTGAGGGTGTACCAAGTCCAGACTCTGGCAGTGAGGGTGTACCAAGTCCAGACTCTGGCAGTGAGGGTGTACCAAGTCCAGACTCTGGCAGTGAGGGTGTACCAAGTCCAGACTCTGGCAGTGAGGGTGTACCAAGTCCAGACTCTGGCAGTGAGGGTGTACCAAGCCCA
>NC_091333.1:8582807-8597807 GCF_038502225.1 Cherax quadricarinatus | reverse complement strand
ATGTGCTTTAATTTTCCTCAATAGTCTCTGATGTGGGACCCTGTCAAAAGCCTTACTGAAGTCCATATACACAATATCATATTCATTACCATGATCTACCTCCTCAAATACCTTAGTGAAAAAAGTTAATAAATTCGTAAGGCAGGAACGCCCCTTTGTAAAACCATGCTGAGATTCGTTGATTAATTTATGCTTTTCAAGGTGGCTACGAACTGCCTCGGCAATTATTGATTCCATAAATTTTCCCACTATGGAGGTTAGGCTTATTGGTCTATAGTTCGAAGCTAAGGACCTGTCACCTGTTTTGAAAATAGGTATCACATTTGCCATTTTCCACTTATCTGGCACCATGCCAGTTTGTAGTGATATGTTGAAAAGATTAGCCAAAGGTGTGCTAAGCTCCTCTTTACATTCCTTTAGAACCCTTGCATACAGTTCATCAGGGCCTGGGGATTTGTTAGGTTTTAATTTATCTATTTGCCTAAGGACCATGTCACTTGTGACCCTAATAGTGCACAGTTTATTATCGTCCTGTTCTACATAATTTATCATTACTGGAATATCGCTGGTATCCTCCTGTGTAAAAACTGAGAGGAAGTATGTGTTAAAAATTCTACACATTTCCTTATCACTGTCAGTGAGCTGACCCGAGGAACTTTTGAGTGGGCCTATCTTGTCCCTGATCTTACTTCTGTATACCTGAAAGAATCCTTTTGGGTTAGTCTTCGATTCTCTTGCAACTTTAACCTCATAATCTCTTTTTGCTTTTCTAATTCCCTTTTTTATTTCTCTCTTTAACTGAATATATCGATTTCTCAATTGCCCCTCTCCTCTTTTGATTTGCCTATATATGCCTCTCTTTTGACCAATCAGATATTTTAATCTATTGTTCATCCATTTAGGATCATTTTTGTTTGATCTGATTTCCCTATTTGGAACATAATTTGACTGAGCAGCTAGAACTATGCCCTGGAAAGCATCATATCGGCAACCATCACCACCTACCTGACCCTTAGTCAGGTCATTCCAGTTCAGCCCACCTAAGTAATTTTTCAGTCCTATGAAATCAGCCAAGCGAAAGTCAGGGACGGAGACTTGATTGCCATTATTAGGGGAATTCCATGATATATTAAAACTGAGTGATTTGTGATCACTTTCCCCAAGCTCATCATTAACCTCAAGATTATTAATTAGTGTTTCCCTACTGGCAAGAACCAAGTCAAGGAGGTTATTTCCCCTAGTTGGCTCTGTCACAAACTGTTTTAAAAAACAATCCTGGATCGTATCAAGAAAGTCACCTGACTCTAAATTTCCTGTCAAATTGCTCCAGTCAATCTGTCTATAGTTGAAATCTCCCATTAGCACAACATTTTCGTGTGTAGATGCCTTACGAATTTCGTCCCATAGAAGTTTACTGCACTCCCTATCAAGATTTGGGGCCCTGTAAATCACACCCAAAATTAGTTTTTCTCGGCCCTCGAGAAGCTGTAACCAAACAGATTCAGTGGCTGACGCTTCTAATTTAATATCTTGTCTAACACAACAATTTAAATTGTCTCTGACATACATCGCTACTCCACCACCTTTCCTGTTGACCCTGTCAGTGTGGAATAATTTATAGCCTTGTATGTGACATTCAGAGGGCATCTCTCTATCTTTCAGATTGAGCCAGGTCTCTGTTATAGCAATAATATCTATGTTTCCTGCACTTGCAATTAATCTTAGCTCATCTATCTTATTTCTTACACTCCTGCTATTAGTATAGTAAACCTTAAGGGAGCTAGTCCCTTGCTGCCCTCTGCTGTCCCCCTTTGTTTGCTGACCTGATGTATTGTCTTTATTTATAACTTCATGCTGAATGCCTTTTATACATTTACTGTTTCCAACCCAATTGTTGCAACCTGCTTGTTTCCCACACTCACCCATACCTCTATCTTCCATCAGTTTAAAATCATAGGCATTTCACCAATGGCCTTCTCAATCGAGTCTGCAAGTGCTACCACCCCAGCCCCAGAGAGATGTACCCCATCCCTTGCATACATATCATGTTTGCCATAAAAGTTGTTCCAGTTGTCAATGAATGGGATTGCAAGTTCCTTGCAGTATCTGTCTAGCCAGCAATTTACACCAATTGCCCTAGACAACCATTCATTTCCTACTCCCCTTCTAGGCAAGATGCTACATATGATTGGGATCCCTCCCTTAGACTTAATGAAATCTATAGCTGACCTGTACTTATCTAGCAGCTCTTCTCTCCTACCCTTCCCAATATCATTTCCACCAGCACTGAGACAGATAATGGGCTTGTTCCCATTACCTGACATGATATTATCCAGCCTGTTGACAATGTCCCCAACACCAGCTCCAGGGAAGCACACTCTATCTCTCATCTTCTTATTTCTATTACAAAAAGCACGGTCAATATATCTTACCTGAGAGTCACCAACCACAAGAATGCGCTTACCTCCATTAGCAGGGGCAGTAGTACCCTTACCTTCACTGGCCACTGAAGTACATTCATCCTGAAGAACAGAGAAGCGATTTCCTACCTTCAGATCTTCACTCTTAACTTTCCTTACTCTGATGCGCCTTCCATCACTGTGAACCACTTGCCACTTGTAGCAGGTGCTGGACTGCACCTCACTGCTGGTAGCCGTTGCTACCTCCCCCACTACAGCCTCCTCACAGCGAGAGACAGACTGCACCTCACTTGAAGCCTCATTCCCCACAACTCCAGCCACCTCACACTCTCTCCCAGACCCATTGAGGTGGACCTTCAGCCTCCTAATCTCCTCCTGGAGAAGCAAGACCTCCTTCTTCAACTCTCCAAACTCAGTTTTTAAAACACTGCAGAAGCAAGCCATGCTTTGTAACCGTCCACACTAATCCCCAAAGCAGCTCAGGGTCTGTGACCTCACGTGACCTCACTGTGACCTCTCTCTCTCTCTCTCTCTCTCTCTCTCTCTCTTTCACTCTCTCTCTCTCTCCTCTCTCTCTCTCTCTCTCCCCCCTTCTTCTTCTTCTTCTTCTTTCCTCTTCCATGTCTTCTTCTATATTCTCTTTGTTTCCTCACTTCCCTTCTGTGTGTTTCAATTCCTCTTTCTTTGCTTTCTTTCCATGTTCTTCTCCCCTTTTTCTTAATCTTCCTCTTCCCTCTCTCTCCATCCATGCTCTTAGTCCCCTTCCCTTACTTCTTCCCCTCTCTCTCTCTCTCTCTCCTCCGTCCCTTCTCTCTCTCTCCTCTCTCCCCCTTCAGCATGTGTCGTCCTCTCAACAATTTGCCTAACAAGGGGGCCACTGTCTGGCCCTCCCAGGCACTGTTTGGCCCTCCCAGCATTGTCTGGCCCTCCCAGGCACTGTCTGGCCCTCCCAGGAACGGTTTGGCCCTCCCAGGCACTGTTTGGCTCTCCCAGGCACTGTCTGGCCCTCCCAGGCACTGTCTGGCCCTCCCAGGCACTGTCTGGCCCTCCCAGGCACTGTCTGTGATAAGCATTCATTCTACTTGTGAGTTCCGTGAGTAATAGCTGAAAAATCCTCCATTCATGTGTCCGTGATCAGCGTCATGTGTCCGTGATCAGCGTCATGTGTCCGTGATCAGCGTCATGTGTCCGTGATCAGCGTCATGTGTCCGTGATCAGCGTCATGTGTCCGTGATCAGCGTCATGTGTCCGTGATCAGCGTCATGTGTCCCGTGATCAGCGTCATGTGTCCGTGATCAGCGTCATGTGTCCGTGATCAGCGTCATGTGTCCGTGATCAGCGTCATGTGTCCGTGATCAGCGTCATGTGTCCGTGATCAGCGCCATGTGTCCGTGATCAGCGTCATGTGTCCGTGATCAGCGTCATGTGTCCGTGATCAGCGTCATGTGTCCGTGATCAGCGTCATGTGTCCGTGATCAGCGTCATGTGTCCGTGATCAGCGTCATGTGTCCGTGATCAGCGTCATGTGTCCGTGATCAGCGTCATGTGTCCGTGATCAGCGTCATGTGTCCGTGATCAGCGTCATGTGTCCGTGATCAGCGTCATGTGTCCGTGATCAGCGTCATGTGTGTGTGATCAGCGTCATGTGTGTGTGATCAGCGTCATGTGTCCGTGATCAGCGTCATGTGTCCGTGATCAGCGTCATGTGTCCGTGATCAGCGTCATGTGTCCGTGATCAGCGTCATGTGTCCGTGATCAGCGTCATGTGTCCGTGATCAGCGTCATGTGTCCGTGATCAGCGTCATGTGTCCGTGATCAGCGTCATGTGTCTGTGATCAGCGTCATGTGTCCGTGATCAGCGTCATGTGTCCGTGATCAGCGTCATGTGTCTGTGATCAGCGTCATGTGTCCGTGATCAGCGTCATGTGTCCGTGATCAGCGTCATGTGTCCGTGATCAGCGTCATGTGTCCGTGATCAGCGTCATGTGTCCGTGATCAGCGTCATGTGTCCCGTGATCAGCGTCATGTGTCCGTGATCAGCGTCATGTGTCCGTGATCAGCGTCATGTGTCCGTGATCAGCGTCATGTGTCCGTGATCAGCGTCATGTGTCCGTGATCAGCGTCATGTGTCCGTGATCAGCGTCATGTGTCCGTGATCAGCGTCATGTGTCCGTGATCAGCGTCATGTGTCCGTGATCAGCGTCATGTGTCCGTGATCAGCGTCATGTGTCCGTGATCAGCGTCATGTATCCGTGATCAGCGTCATGTATCCGTGATCAGCGTCATGTGTCCGTGATCAGCGTCATGTATCCGTGATCAGCGTCATGTATCCGTGATCAGCGTCATGTGTCCGTGATCAGCGTCATGTGTCCGTGATCAGCGTCATGTGTCCGTGATCAGCGTCATGTGTCCGTGATCAGCGTCATGTGTCCGTGATCAGCGTCATGTGTCCGTGATCAGCGTCATGTATCCGTGATCAGCGTCATGTGTCCTCATCCTCTCTATCTCTTCTCTTCCAATTAACTTTTTTCCTGATTTTATTCCCATGAATCATATTTTCTGATTTTTTTTCATTATTATTATTATCATCATCACGGGGGAACGCTAAACCCGTAGGAATAATACAGCGCCTGTGGGGAAGGGATGGAAGGTATTCAGGCTCAGTTCAGGGAACTAGAGCACAGATCCTATTCCCTAGATCAAGAGCCTCTCACCAGCATCAAAAACACTCTACGTACTGGAAAATGCATTTTAATTTCCAATTTTGGTTTAAAATATTTTATGTTAAGAATCAACATTATGCTGCTGAAGATATTAGAGTGATGCGCGCCTCTTCTGATCTAAGAACATAAGAACGAAGGAACACTGCAACAGGCCTACTGGCCCATGCGAGGCAGGTCCAAGTCTCCTACCTAGTCAGGACAGGTCACCTTGACTTAAGGGAGGAACACGGCAACCGTCCTGGTAGCACAAGCTAATCAGGTCCAACTCACACCCACCCACACCCACTCATGTATTTATCCAACCTATTTTTAAAGCTACACAACGTTCTGGCCTCTATAACTGTACTGGGGAGTTTATTTCACTCATCCACAACTCTATTACCAAACCAGTACTTTCCTATATCCTTCCTGAATCTGAATTTTTCTAACTTAAAACCATTGCTGCGAGTCCTGTCTAGGCTAGATATTTTCAGCACACTATTTACATCCCCTTTATTTATTCCTGTCTTCCATTTATACACCTAAATCATATCCGCCCTAATTCTACGTCTTTCTAGAGAGTGCAGATTCAGGGCCCTTAGTCTATCCTCATAGGGAAGGTTTCTGATACATGGGATCAACTTTGTCATCCTCCTTTGTACATTTTCCAGAGCATTTATATCCATCCTGTAATACGGTGACCAAAACTGTGCAGCATAATCTAAATGAGGCGCAACCAAGAATGTATAGAGTTGAAGAACAACCTGAGGACTCCTATTATTTATGCTTCTTGATATGAAGCCAAGGATTCTGTTAGCTTTATTGCGAACACTTATGCGCTGTTGTCTTGGTTTCAGATTACTGCTAACCAGAACTCCTAAATCTTTTTCGCAATCCATAATATTAAGATCTACATTATTTAGTTTATATGTGGCATGGTTGTTGTCCTGTCCAACATTTAGAACTTTGCATTTGTCTATATTAAACTGCATCTGCCACCTCTCCGACCACTGCATCAGTCTACTCAAATCTTCCTGGAGTGCTCTAATGTCCTCTTCAGAATGAATTCGACGGCCTATTTTGGTGTCATCGGCAAACTTGCGCTCGGTGTTATGCTTCCTCCTGGATCCTTGTCCTTCTGTGTGCCCTTCAGTCTTTTTTTTTTTTCCCTACTGCACAGTCTTCAGTGTCTATCCTCTCCTCTCCTTCCCTTAAACTCATAACTTTGCTCACTCCCGAGGTTGAAATCCAGTAGCCATTTGTGTGTCAGCTCTTGCACTTGGCCCGCTGTTCCTCTCTAGTTTATCTCTGTCTATTTCCATCATACACGTTTTACCTTTGTTAAATCACCACCATTTATATAAACATGATTTACCTTTGGCGTATCATTTACATATATTTAGGAAGAGTGGCGGTCCCTATACTGATCCTTGAGGCACCCCACGCGTCAATAACGCCCCGATACCCCGTATCCAAAACATGACAATATTTTTGCACTGCTGAATACTTCCTGCTCTTCTTTTTCTTCACATTGTGGATTAACCTCAGGTGTGGTACAGTGTCAAACGCCATTACGTAGTCCAGGAAAATGCAGTCCATCTCTCTCTCTTTCTCTTTCCTGCTTTACATCACTTGTGTTTTCACAGAACTACAGCACTTAGTGACACAGGATTTACCCTCATATAAACCATGGTGGTTATGTCTCTTTCTCTGTAAGTGCTCTAATATTCTCCTTAACGATATCTTCTCCAGGATCTTAGTACATAAGATTGTATCTTAAAGAGGACGTAAATAGTATCTTAGAGAGTATTCACGACCACCACCACGACCACCTCCAGAACCACCTCCACGACTACGTCCATGTTTAGAGTGATTGAGCAGGGCTTTAGAGTGCTGTGAGTGGAGTGTGGAGTTGTGTAAAATGTGGAAATGATTGGAGAAGTGTCCGGGTGAGTGAGGAGGTATGGGAGTACGTGGTGAAGTGTGGAGGTGAATGGGGAGGTGTGGAAATGTGTGGAGGTGGTGTGAGGTGTAGAGTGCATAATGTCTTGAGTACTGTGTCTTGGGAGGAGGTGGAGGTGTGGAGGGCTGTCGTATTAATGGGCAGGTGCGTCTCTTCGGGTAACAAGGTCGGGATTAGGGGGTGTGTGGCGTGGGCAGGTGCAGAGAGACCTCTGTACATACCTAGTTGGGGCTTCAGGGGTCGGGTCTAAGCTCCTATCTCTGTGAAGCTCAGCGTTGTTTAACTTGGCTGACCAGATGAAAAGCAGTGTGTGTTTGTGTGTGTATGTGTGTGTGTGTGTTTGTATGTGTGTGTGTGTGTGTGTGTGTGTGTGTACTCACCTATTTGTACTCACCTATTTGTGGTTGCAGGGGTCGAGTCACAGCTCCTGGCCCCGCCTCTTCGCTGATTGCTACTAGGTCCTCTCTCTCCCTGCCCCATGAGCTCTATCATACCTCGCCTTAAAACTATGTATGGTTCCTGCCTCCACCACATCACTTTCTAGGCTATTCCACGGCCTGACTACTCTATGACTGAAGAAATACTTCCTAACATCCCTTTGATTCATCTGAGTCTTCAACTTCCAATTGTGACCTCTTGTGTCTGTGTCCCATCTCTGGAACATCCCGTCTTTGTCCACCTCGTCTATTCCGCGCAGTATTTTATATGTCGTTATCATGTCTCCCCTGACCCTCCTGGCCTCCAGTGTCGTCAGGCCGATTTCCCTCAACCTTTCTTCATAGGACAATCCCCGTAGCTCTGGGACTAGTCTTGTTGTGTGTGTGTGTGTGTGTGTGTGTTTGTGTGTGTATGTGTGTGTGTGTGTGTGTGTGTGTGTGTTTGTATGTGTGTGTGTGTGTGTGTGTGTGTATGTGTGTGTGTTTGTGTGTGTATGTGTGTGTGTGTGTGTGTTTGTATGTGTGTGTGTGTGTGTGTGCGTGTGTGTTTGTGTGTATGTGTGTGTGTGTGTGTGTTTGTGTGTGTGTGTGTGTGTGTGTGTGTGTGTGTGTGTGTGTGTGTGTGTGTGTGTGTGTGTGTGTGTGTGTGTGTCTTTATGTGTATGCGTGTGTGTATTCACCTAGTTGTACTCACCTAGTTGAGGTTGCGGGGGTCGAGTCCAAGCTCCTGGCCCCGCCTCTTCACTGATCGCTACTAGGTCACTCTCCCTGAACCGTGAGCTTTATCATACCTCTGCTTAAAGCTATGTATGGATCCTGCCTCCACTACATCGCTTCCCAAACTATTTCACTTCCTGACTACTCTGTGGCTGTAGAAATACTTCCTAACATCCCTGTGATTCAACTGTGTCTTCAACTTCCAACTGTGTCACCTTGTTGATGAGTCCCATCTCTGGAACATCCTGTCTTTGTCCACCTTGTCAATTCCTCTCAGTATTTTGTATGTCGTTATCATGTCCCCCCTATCTCTCCTGTCCTCCAGTGTCGTCAGGTTGATTTCCCTTAACCTCTCCTCGTAGGACATACCTCTTAGCTCTGGGACTAGTCTTGCTGCAAACTTTTGCACTTTCTCTAGTTTCTTTACGTGCTTGGCTAGGTGTGGGTTCCAAACTGGTGCCGCATACTCCAATATGGGCCTATCGTACACGGTGTACAGGGTCCTGAACGATTCCTTATTAAGATGTCGGAATGCTGTTCTGAGGTTTGCTAGGCGCCCATATGCTGCAGCAGTTATTTGGTTGATGTGCACTTCAGGAGATGTGCCTGGTGTTATACTCACCCCAAGATCTTTTTCCTTGAGTGAGGTTTGTAGTCTCTGACCCCCTAGACTGTACTCCGTCTGCGGCCTTCTTTGCCCTTCCCCAATCTTCATGACTTTGCACTTGGTGGGATTGAACTCCAGGAGCCAATTGCTGGACCAAGTCTGCAGCCTGTCCAGATCCCTTTGTAGTTCTGCCTGGTCTTCGATCGAGTGAATTCTTCTCATCAACTTCACGTCATCTGCAAACAGGGACACCTCAGAGTCTATTCTTTCCGTCATGTCGTTCACAAATACCAGAAACAGCACTGGTCCTAGGACTGACCCCTGTGGGACCCCGCTGGTCACAGGTGCCCACTCTGACACCTCGCCACGTACCATGACTCGCTGCTGTCTTCCTGACAAGTATTCCCTGATCCATTGTAGTGCCTTCCCTGTTGTGTGTGTGTGTGTACGTGTGTGTGTGTGTACGTGTGTGTGTACGTGTGTGTGTCATGTGTGGTGTATATATGCTCACACCTCCCCACCAGTACATATCCTTGTGGCACCCCACTGCTCACATCTCCCCACCAGTACAGATCCTTGTGGCACCCCACTGCTCACATCTCCCCACCAGCTCACATCTCCCCGCCAGTACAGATCCTTGTGGCACCCCGCCGCTCACATCTTCCCGCCAGTACAGATCCTTGTGGCACCCCGCTGCTCACATCTCCCCGCCAGTACAGATCCTTGTGGCACCCCGCTGCTCACATCTCCCCGCCAGTACAGATCCTTGTGGCACCCCGCTGCTCACATCTCCCCGCCAGTACAGATCCTTGTGGCACCCCACTGCTCACATCTCCCCACCAGTACAGATCCTTGTGGCACCCCACTGCTCACATCTCCCCACCAGTACAGATCCTTGTGGCACCCCGCTGCTCACATCTCCCCGCCAGTACAGATCCTTGTGGCACCCCGCTGCTCACATCTCCCCACCAGTACAGATCCTTGTGGCACCCCACTGCTCACATCTCCCCACCAGTACAGATCCTTGTGGCACCCCACTGCCAGTACAGATCCTTGTGGCACCTCACATCTCCCCACCAGTACAGATCCTTGTGGCACCCCGCTGCTCACATCTCCCCGCCAGTACAGATCCTTGTGGCACCCCGCTGCTCACATCTCCCCACCAGTACAGATCCTTGTGGCACCCCGCTGCTCACATCTCCCCGCCAGTACAGATCCTTGTGGCACCCCGCTGCTCACATCTCCCCACCAGTACAGATCCTTGTGGCACCCCGCTGCTCACATCTCCCCGCCAGTACAGATCCTTGTGGCACCCCGCTGCTCACATCTCCCCACCAGTACAGATCCTTGTGGCACCCCGCTGCTCACATCTCCCCACCAGTACAGATCCTTGTGGCACCCCGCTGCTCACATCTCCCCACCAGTACAGATCCTTGTGGCACCCCGCTGCTCACATCTCCCCACCAGTACAGATCCTTGTGGCACCCCGCTGCTCACATCTCCCCGCCAGTACAGATCCTTGTGGCACCCCGCTGCTCACATCTCCCCACCAGCATATTTTATATCTTAGAACAATTCATATTTTTCTCTCAACCAGAAAGTCTCTGATCCATTGCAATAGTTTGTCTTATAGTCCAGCTATATATATTATAGTCCTGCTATACATTATAGTCCAGCTATATATATTATTGTCCAGCTATACATTACAGTCCCGCTATATATATATATATATATATATATATATATATATATATATATATATATATATATATATATATATATATATATATATATATATATATATATATATATATATATATATATATATATATAGTCCTGTTATATATTATAGTCCAGTTATATTTAGTTGTCTCCAAATAAATCTATCACGGAGAACTCTACCAAAATCTTCTTCAGATAAATACAATCTATCTATCCATTTCCTTCTGGAATAATTTATATGACTCTTTCGTAATAGACTAATAGGTATAATATACATGAATCAACAAAGAGGAAAATCCTATTATTAACTAGTTAGTAAGTTTTTACTCTCAATTTTAACTATTTTCCTCTGATTTTCTTTTCAATATATTTCAAACACTTGTCAGAGAAAGTGTCCTCCAGCTAGAAGCGTTTTTCTTTATTTTGGTAAACATTGGCACATTGTGGGTCACCTTCCATTGAAATGGCTAGGATTTGGCTTTGCAGTGTTCGAACAGCAGATGAATTCGAACACCGTGTGTGTGTGTGTGTGTGTGTGTGTGTGTGTGTGTGTGTGTGTGTTCGCTCGGTGTGTCAACAGGATGTAACCCATGTTTCTTTCTGGTGTCCTGAGGCCAGGCTGTGAGTTTGTCAACCCATGGTTGGCGTGCTTTAGCTGCTGGTCCCATCTTGCCAGTATTACAGCTCCTGGGTCCATGCTGCTAGTGTTGTAGCTTCTGGGTCCCTTGCTCGTTTGTTATTTTCACTACCAAATCTTTGCTTTCTCTGGTGACCTGGTGGCTAAAGCTCTCGCTTCGCACGGCGAGGGTCAGGGTTCAATTCCCTGCCATAGTGAAGAGCTCTGTTCCACAAGGCACAGTACTCACCCCCATCTTATTCCTCATCCTCATATCATAGACAGAGATATACATCACAGCACCGTATCATCCTTTGCGGATGATACTAGGATCTGCATGAGGCTGTCATCTGCTGAGGACGCGGTTAACCTCCAAGAAGATATAAACAAAATTTTCCAGTGGGCAACGGTAAACAATATGATGTTCAATGAGGACAAATTCCAACTACTCCGTTATGGAAAACTGGAGGAGATAATAACTAGAACAGAGTATACTACTGACTGGCCATACAATAGAGCGGAAAAATAATGTAAGGGACCTGGGAGTAGTAATGTCTGAGGATCTCACTTAACATTGTACATTAACATCGCCATTCAAAGCAGGTGAAATCGCAGATCTAGAGAGTGTACAGAGATCCTTTACTGCACGTATAAGTTCTGTCAAGCACCTTAACTACTGGGAACGCTTGGAAGCACTTGACTTGTACTCGTTGGAACGCAGGAGGGAGAGATATATCATAATCTACACTTGGAAAATCCTGAAAGGAATGGTCCCGAATCTGCACACAGAAATCACTCCCTACGAAAGTAAAAGACTGGGCAGGCGATGCAAAATGCCCCCAATTAAAAGTAGGGGCGCCATTGGTACACTAAGAGAACACACCATAAGTGTCCGGGGCCCAAAACTGTTCAACAGCCTCCCATCAAGCATTAGGGGAATTACCAATAAACCCCTGGCTGCCTTCAAGAGAGAGCTGGACAGATACCTAAAGTCAGTGCCGGATCAGCCGGGCTGTGGCTCGTACGTTGGACTGCGTGCGGCCAACAGTAACAGCCTGGTCGATAAAGCCCTGATCCACCGGGAGGCCTGGTCATGGACCGTGCCGCGGGGGCGCTGATCCCCGGAATAACCTCCAGTTAACCTCCAGGTAATCCAGGGTAGAAATACTGGGAGTGTTTCTTTTGCGCCTGTTGTGTATGTTCACCCATCAGTAAATGGGTACCTGGGTGTTAGTCGACTGGTGTGGGTAGCATCCTGGGACACTGACTTAATTTGCCCGAAATGCTCTGCATAACAAGGGGATTTCTATATAGTAGTATGTCACTGATGTCAGCTATGGTCTGTATACCTTGTACAGGTACCTGTATTAAATAAAGATATTATTATTATTATTATTATTATTATTATTATTATTATTATTATTATTATTATTATTATAGTCTCCCCCCCTCTCTCTCTCTCTCTCTCTCTCTCTCTCTCCCTGACCCGCCCTTCCCATCACTTGTCACTTCTCTAAATCCTCTCCCTCCTCGGAACTGACATGCAATACACTTGTGGTTCACCACAAGGTTTTGTTCAGAGTGGTCTATGTGTGGAGTGGTTGGTTGGTGGTGGTGGTAGTAGTGGTGGTGGTAGTAGTGGTGGTGGTAGTGGTGGTGGTTGTGGTGGTGGTGGTGGTGGTGGTGGTGGTGGTGGTGGTGGTGGTGAGATGGGACGCACGAGAAGTAAAGCCGTAAAGCCTTGATGGAGGGAAAGTAGAGGTGATGTAGGGGTGGAGGGGCGGCGCTGGGGTGGTGGAGGGGCGGTGTAGGGGTGGTGGAGGGGCGGTGCTGTGGTGGTGGAGGGGCGGTGGAGGGGCTTTCTCTGGTCAAAGGTCACGGGGGGCGGGGCCAGGTTTATTAGGAGCTGGAGGGTAGAAAGAGAGAGAGAGAGAGAGAGAGAGAGAGAGAGAGAGAGAGAGAGAGAGAGAGAGAGAGAGAGTTAGATGTTAAAAACATTTTTTGAAGTTACAGATGTTTCCGTTGATATATTTAGCAGTATTATGAAAGAATTTGATCTGTATGTTTTCTATGTGTAGCCTTTATGTGGACTATATGTAGCCTGTATGTGTTCTGTATGTAGCCTATATGTGTGGTCTGTACGTAGCCTGTATGTGGTCTGTACGTAGCCTGTATGTGTTCTGTATGTAGCCTATATGTGTGGTCTGTACGTAGCCTGTATGTGTTCTGTATGTAGCCTATATGTGTGGTCTGTACGTAGCCTGTATGTGGTCTGTATGTAGCCTATATGTGTGGTCTGTACGTAGCCTGTATGTGTTCTGTATGTAGCCTATATGTGTGGTCTGTACGTAGCCTGTATGTGGTCTGTATGTAGCCTATATGTGGTCTGTACGTAGCCTGTATGTGGTCTGTACGTAGCCTGTATGTGTGGTCTGTACGTAGCCTGTATGTGTTCTGTATGTAGCCTATATGTGTGGTCTGTACGTAGCCTGTATGTGTTCTGTATGTAGCCTATATGTGTGGTCTGTACGTAGCCTGTATGTGTTCTGTATGTAGCCTATATGTGTGGTCTGTACGTAGCCTGTATGTGGTCTGTATGTAGCCTATATGTGGTCTGTACGTAGCCTGTATGTGGTCTGTACGTAGCCTGTATGTGTGGTCTGTACGTAGCCTGTATGTGGTCTGTACGTAGCCTGTATGTGTTCTGTATGTAGCCTATATGTGTGGTCTGTACGTAGCCTGTATGTGGTCTGTACGTAGCCTGTATGTGGTCTGTATGTAGCCTATATGTGGTCTGTACGTAGCCTGTATGTGGTCTGTATGTAGCCTATATGTGGTCTGTACGTAGCCTGTATGTGGTCTGTATGTAGCCTATGTGTGGTCTGTACGTAGCCTGTACGTGGTCTGTATGTAGCCTATATGTGGTCTGTACGTAGCCTATATGTGGTCTGTACGTAGCCTGTATGTGGTCTGTATGTACCTTATATGTGGTCTGTACGTAGCCTATGTGTGGTCTGTATGTACCCTATATGTGGTCTTTACGTAGCCTATATGTGGTCTGTATGTAGCCTATATGTGGTCTGTACGTAGCCTATATGTGGTCTGTACGTAGCCTGTATGTGGTCTGTATGTACCTTATATGTGGTCTGTACGTAGCCTATATGTGGTCTGTATGTACCTTATATGTGGTCTGTACGTAGCCTATATGTGGTCTGTACGTAGCCTATATGTGGTCTGTACGTAGCCTGTATGTGGTCTGTATGTACCTTATATGTGGTCTGTACGTAGCCTATATGTGGTCTGTATGTACCCTATATGTGGTCTGTACGTAGCCTATATGTGGTCTGTACTTACTTCCTTACTGAAAGAAGTGTTAATATGTTTACTGAAATATTTTGACTGACTCGAAAACATTTCTACTAAAATTTGGACTTTTTTTAATATTAAAAATATCTCTATCAACCATTACTATTACGTCTGGGAGAGGCGCTCCCATGTCAAGTGTCGTATTTTATTTTTTTTTTATTTCATTTGTGTTGCACCTCGTGTCTCGGGGTTTCACTTCGATATTTGGTGCAAGTGAGCAGCACCATTTGCGCTCTGAATGCTTCTCCCTCTGCATCATATGAGCTAAGCAGATATACCATACCATATCACGTCTTTCACTACGTAATATACCATACCATATCTCAGATATACTATACCATAACCACGTCTATCACTACGTGATATACCATAACATCAGATATACCATACCAGATAACGTCGTGATAGACGTGAGGAAGCCACAACTACCTCTACTAAATTAATACTCTT